>NC_139980.1:15309222-15427388 GCF_963993115.1 Abramis brama
CCCCCTCATAATATAAATGTAATATAACATATAAAAAATGTAACATTACAATTGTAAAATTAAATTAAATTAAAATTGTAATAATGTGAAATACAGTCCTGGTCAGTATTATTGGCACCCTTGGTAAAAAGATGGCTGTAAAAAATGAATCTGCATTGTTTATCCTTTTGATCTTTCAATCAAAAAGTATGTAACTTTCATTGAAGTAACAGAAACAAAAAATCACATTATGTAGCCTTATAAATGTTTTTCTCTAAAACGCGTTGGACACAATTATTGGCACCATATAATTTAAATATCTCTGAAGTATATTCCCATTAATATTTACATTTTTTAGCACACCAGGGTGACTAGGAACTTGTCCAGCCATGACTTCTTGTTTCACAGGAGTTTAAATATGAGGAAACACAAAGGCCAAATTCCCTTACGAATCTGCCTGGAAGAGGACATGTGGTCTTTATTATCTTAATGCGCAGTGAGGAGGAAAGTTTGAGTGGCCAAAGACTCTCCAAGGATCACAGATGGAGAATTGCAGAGATTAGTTGAGTCTTAGGGTCAGAAAGCCTAAACAAAATTATCAAACAGCACCAACATCACCACATGTTGTTTGGGAGGGTTTCAAGAAAAATCCTCCTTGCTCATACAAAACAATCTGCTGCATATTCAGTTGTCAGACACGACTGGAAATTCAAAAGGGACTGTTCGATCGCGCCCGTGCCTCTCTCTCTCTCTGACACACACACACACACATTCCAGCATTGCAATCTTGACATCGCAGCCTGTTACGCCTGCAGCGTTCACACCAAACGCGAATAGAGCGTCAAATTCGCGTCTATCGTGTCTAGTTCGACGCTTGAACATTTTGAATCCATTCGCGCGTCCTATTCGAGCGTTATAAAGCGAGCGTTTGAAGCGAAATAGACGGGCATTCAGAGCTATGACTCTACTACTGCTACCCCGTTTGAGCAGTCACGGTGTATTGCATTTCACGCATCGCCCGTGACGCTTGCGTATGAAAGGGAGCGTGTCGATCGTTGCTCGTGTTGACTATGTAACGGCCCTAACAGTTACAAGGACATTTTTCTTGGGAATGTAGTAACAAGAAGAAATGCTTAAATTATGAGCCATTTTCCCTTTTCTTTTGGCAGTTTGTAATGTAACTGATTGTTACTGCTGGTTGCCAAGGTAACATAGAGTCTTAGACCTAAGTTAGCCTGGGGGTAAGGTGTCTAATTTTTTTGGTCTAAATTAAGTCAGTCTTTATTTTTGTGAAACAGTCTAATTTGCATTAGACTAGTCTATGAGCAAATTTTAGACTTGTCTAACACTATAGACCGGTCTAAAGTAGCTTTGTGAAACCGGCCCCATATGTTCATGTTGTGTGGAGACAGCAGTGTCTGTGATCTAGTGCTGTAGTTTTGGGACCGGTGAGCACGTGGTCTCATCTATCATGCATATGAAGGTAGGTATGCGTATATATCACAAAGAGTTCTGGTCTCTGAGCGCTCCGCTTCGAGACTAATCCTAAAGACGGATCCAAGAACAAGCCTCGCTCTTGGGACACAGAGAGTCCTATTAGTTGTGTTCAGTACGAGCATAAATCCCAACATTTGGGAACGATAGCAGAACCTAGAGGATCTTAAATAGTTTTTTAACAATCATATGCTGCCATGGCAGAATTATCGTATTTATGAGACAAATGCATATGAACGTCACCACAATGCCATAATTACCAGTGGGAAAATCTGTAGCCGGTTGCAGCAGAACCCATCGGTTCAGAAAACCCTTAGTGATAATAACCTATAATTATAACTTAACTGTTTTCTTAACTTAAGGGGTTTGTTGCAATGTGAAAAAAAGAATCATGGTGGAAGCAATTTTTAAATTGATCTTATATATTTATAAATATATATTTATATTTATATTGAATTTAATTAGTAGCAATTAGTGATGCGCGGGTCGTCTCATAACCCGCGGGTCGGGTTGGGGCGGGTAAAGAAATTGTCACTTTATTTGCGGGGCAGGTTGGGGCGGGTCATTAAAAACAAAATAAAATAAAAATCCATATATGTTGCATGCAATGTCCAGCCTATATTAAATATTTGGGAATATCAATCTAATCATATTTTAGTAGGTTCTTTGATAAGGCCGTAGCAATGCAACTTGCGTGATTTCCCCAAACCTTTGGTGTCACGTGACACAGCTCGCGCAAAGCAGCTCGCGCCAAGCAGCTCCTGCCGCCAGCCACAACAACACGGAGAAATAAAAGTGAAGATGGAAGATGAGGTGCGGGAGAAATTGAGGTCGGGATTTTACATAATTAAAAGAAAAAAAGGTGAATGATGAATTAGATGAATACAAACTGCTTTGTAAATATTGAAAATGTTTAAATTATTATCTTATTAATATTACCTGATTTATATATTAGAACCGTCTGTTATTGCCAGTTTACATGGCGATGTTTCCAAGCACTTTCAGGCTGAAATAAAGGCTGTTTTCATTTACATTACAATGCCTAGTATGTCTATTTAATGGTCGCGGGTGCGGGGCGGGGCGGGTTGTAAAAATAGATACAGTGGTGCGGGGCGGGCTGGGGCGGGCCAAATAATTTCATAAAAGCGGGACCCGCGGGTTGGAAAAAAAGCCGACCCACGCATCACTAGTAGCAATAGATGCTATTTAAACTCAGTAAAAATAGCGATATATTCTATTTACACTAGACCTATGTAAAAATGTATTACCTATGTAGACCTATGTATTTTCTTTGTAATAGGCTGTGTAAATAGTAGTTAGGTGCTATTTATACTTATAAAATAGAGACAGATAGTATTTGCACCTCAGTGTTGTTGTATATTAAATGGTATGCAATAATAACATAGAGGGCCCTATCTTGCACCCAGCCTAATTGACTTTGTACACTGACGCATGTATCATTCCTATTTTGCACCCGCGCAAAGCGCGCTTTTCCCTCCACAGAAGCACGTCGCTAAACTAGGGAATGAACTTGCGCTCCCTGGGCGGTTCAGCGCAAAAAAGGAGGCGTGTTCCGGCGCAAACGTTCCTTCATGCTATTTTGCAGGTTTAGAAAACAATTGCGCCACTAACCAGGAAAAAATAGTTTAAAGTCAGTGGCGCGTTGCGCATGTTATTCATATGCTATTTTAAGGGCGCATGCTTGGCCATAATCAATGTAGCGTGTGCACAACGCGCATACACTTTGATTCTCTCATCTACACAGAAGCAGCAGTTTTCATTTTTGCAAATCATACATTATTATGATAGATAGATAGATAGATAGATAGATAGATAGATAGACAATTTATTATAAAAGCATACATCTAGCTTACACATTTACCCAAATTATCATACGCCTTTTTAACCGAAGTTAATTTGGGTGGGTTTCTCCATCCCCAACGTCCCTGACGAGAGCGTTGCTCTCCTTGGCTGTGAACCGCTCCTGGCGCGCGTCTGGCAAATCCGCCGTTATAATAGGAATCCGCTTTAGAACAAAGCGCGTCTGCTCTTAAAGGGAATGTGAGATGACGCTCTGATTGGTTTATTTCACGTTACGCCCAAACCACACCTATGAATAATGAAGCTACTTCAGACCAACCCATTTTAGATTTGCGCCTGGCGCAAGAGTCATTTATCCCGCTGGGAAAATAGCAACAGCGCCAAGACCCGCCCACAAAGTTACTTGCGCTTTGCGCTTTGACACTTGCGTTTCAGATCGTTAAAATAGGGCCCAGAGTGTAAATGATTATATTTATTAAAATTATTAAATGGATGCCGCCTTATTGGGACAATAAAGTAACTTCTGTGTATGCAGTGCTTCATACATCTCTTTTTTTGCATGCGAAACTTTGCTAAAATTAACGTGACCGCACCTTGTTTCCTGAGCACTTATGAAAGTACAACAGAGTCACAGAAGGTGAAACCTGGGAAAGAGGAAACCACAAGTTCACCAAAGCTTTCAAGCTTGGAAAACTGTTGAAATACTGTTTAAAATGCTGTGAAGTTACAGGTCACTGAGTTTCATTTAAAATATTCTGCCTATTTCAGTGCTGACGCACCTGATTCCACCCTAGTCGCTGGGTACGTTATTAATCAAAGGCTTATTCAGCTGTGTTGTTGATGGAGAGAACACACATGAATCCCCTTTCATGCAATAGATAAACATTAGTTGATGAATCATGTCGTGGTTTAGCATACAGGAATTGATTTTGTTGAAATGTACCAAGACTTGGTCTAAAGCAGCTAGTGTGTGACTTCAGGTCCAGATCTGATGTTTACCTGGGAACACCAGGAGGGACTCGTTTGGGGTGGCTGCTAGTGTTTATGGTGACTGTGCTGTTGGAGACAGGTGGGTCCGGACCTTCCAAGCGAACTGGTAGAGAAGGAGCAGCCGGAGCAGGATGCTTCTTAGGGATACTATAACCTGGAGGAGACCTGAGAGAGAGAGAGAGAGAGAGAGAGAGAGAGAGAGAGAGAGAGAGAGAGAGAGAGAGAGAGAGGCGTGAACGAAGGGCCCTATTTTAATGATCTAAGCACATGGTCTAAAGCGTATGGTGCAAGTACACTTACGCAAAAATATTTTTTTTTTGTTATTTAAAGAGCTTGTTAGTAATATGCGCCTACAGTATAGGCGGGTCCACAACGCACGTACACTCTGCTTATTACACACACAGGGACACGCAGCAGCACACAAACATGCCAAATCTATTTCAGTGCCTCAAAATAGCAACGCGCCAACAATGCGCCTGAACACACCTCGTTTTCAGACCAGCACGCCCCTGGGCGGACAGATGGGCGCAAATGCATTTGCTATTTAGACAACGTGGTGCAGGACGTGAAAATGATAAGTGCGTCGGGCTGAAACTAGCAATAAACACTTGCGTCGCGCCTGGCGCTGCATTGCACCGGGTATATGATAGGGCCCGAATGATTAACAGTGTGGGTGGGGTATAACATTTCCATTACCTTTGCAGTCATATGTGTTTACTGGATAACAGTTTTAAAGAATCATTTTGATTCAGACAAATTCTCTAATAAATGGTTCAACAATTAATTTAAAAGAACCAACCCAACTCGTATACTGGACAACACTGTGGGTTTTACTCTACAGCATCCAACACAAGAAAAATTAATTTTCCATGACTTTTAATTTGTTATTAATCTCAAATAGTTTTCTAGGCCTGGAAAACATAATTCCATCATATTTCCTGGAATCTTTGTGATTCACTCTGTGTTAGTGCCAACTGTCCACCATTAATTATGTGCTGGTTTAAACTCTAGGGGTCAAGTACAGAACAGCACCGCTGGATGATGAGGAGGACAGATGATGGAGACACCTTGAACAGGAAGTGGAGAGATGAAGTACCTTCGGTGTAGCGAGCCACTGTGAAGCCAGGAGTTATCCACGGGGGGTGGCAACGGGGTGGATATGGTAGAGGTGGAGATGTCAGTGATGATGTTTAGAGCCTCCTTCAAGGCGGCGTGGGTACGCAGCACCTCCTCTCTGCGCAGGGCCTGTTCAGGAGACTCATCCATCAGAGAGTACTGATCTCCTGAAGAATACAATTGAGCCAGCAACTCAGCGTGGATAAACTCCTCTACCTACGGATGAAGAATATGGAAATATATAAAAAGAAAAGCTGAATAGGAGTTTAGACAAAATGTATAAAAAAATACATTGAGATGATGACATAGTTATATCCATAGCCTAATAAAACTGTTTTATTCTGCATTAGTATGGTTCCCGCTTCATGTTGAGATTACATGACTAGCTGAACAGCCAACTACACAAAGGCCGTTCACACCAAGAATGATAATTATAAAGAGAGCTATACTGGTAGAGCTATACTATATAACATTGTGTTTATTATAAGCACGCACTGCAGTTATGTTGTGTGATACTTTATATGTTCAAGATCTTAAAAGTCCGATGGTTCCTGATTGGCAGTAAATGTTTTTAGAATTCATCAGCTGGAAAAAAAAAAAATTCTGAATGTGATTCCATGTGTCAGTATTAGGGGTGTAACGATACCCTCATGTCACAATTCGATACATTCGATACGAAACTGAACTCATGATACGATATTATTGCGATACTCCAAGACATTTGGCAATAGGGGGATATGGTTTTTACTGGTAACATGAGACATTTGGCATTATCAGGACCCACAAATATTCCCCCATTGCATTATTATACATTATATTCAACAATATATATAGTAGTTTAATGTAATACTGACACTGAAACACTGTAAACTTTTTTTCTCACACAGTAATTTTCATTTTGGGTGAACAATACACAATACATATTGTCACTATCCACGATACATATTGTTGCATTTATTGTGGCACAATATATTGTTACACCCCAAGTCGTTATTGTTAAAGTAGTGGTGTGGAGTTTGTTATTCTCATAGAATTAGAACGCTTATTAAAACTTATAAACTTAAATAGATATTGTTTTAGTTATTGTCCTTGAATTAAACGTGTCCTTGAATATAAAGTCCACAGTGAAACAAAATAGTCTGAAATTGTTTTTTGAAACATAAATTAATTGGGCCAAAAAGATGGTACATTTATTTACACTGAAAACTGCCCACACATGGAATCAAAAGTTCATATTTATAAATATCACAATATAAAAAAATAAAAATGTTCTGACCCAAAATACATTTTGAATACTATTGCTGTAACAATTCAAGTGCAAAAAAGTTTTGAAATATCTAACTATAAGGTTTAGAAGTATACAGGTCTATATTTAGACATTTAACAAATTTTTACCGTTCATAGTGTTTAGAAGTAGAATATTTGTTATAGTATTTAAAAAAAATAATGTAATAAATAATCTAAAAAAATAAACTAGAAATGCTATACATTACATAAACCGTAAAACAAGTTTCCCTGTGAGAAGACCTAATGTTACCAGTATATGTTTTTTATAAAATATAAATTTACAAAAAAGTACATATCTCTTCGTCTTACTTAAAAAGTATTTGGGTAGACATTTTAAAACAAATGTATTTGATGTGATTTCACTGTTTTTCCTTCTGTATCGGATGTTATGTCAGTGTAAGATGCAAAGGGCACAAACATTGTTGATGACGAGGTGCATGATGGTCTTGGGCATTAGGTCTCGAATGCTTTTGTAGACGATGCTCATATACGAGTCCACCAGGTTGCGGATGGTCTCGACCTGACGCTCTAGCTGAGGGTCCATGGAGAAGCTCTCCGCCTGGCCTGAACTCTCTCCATCCACCTGACCAATCAGAAAAAAGACAAATCTGGATGGGAAAGGTACAATCAGCATAGAGGGAAGAGAAAGATGTTTCAGAGGGCAATGAGTACGCATACGGGAAAAAAAAGATACTGGGGGATAAAAAGACGAGAAGCAAGGAAATAATGAGTTTTACTTCAGTGACTGTCGGAGGGGGTGTGGTTGACTTCTGTCAAAGCAAATTATGGGGAACCCTGACAGAACTGTGACATCACTCAACATGTAGCTCCAAAGCATACATAAAGACAGAAAGAGGGGGATGGAGGGGAGCGTGAAGAAAAAAAGCAAGGGAGCTGATTAGAAACAGAGCTCAGAGCCCCCTCCCTCGCTGATCCTCCATGGTGTGACACAAGAGCTGAGGAATGCAGCAGAGTTTCTGACCCCAGAGCACAGCCACCTTGAAGCCTGCAGCCGTAGAGTCAAACACACACACACACACACAGAGAGAGAAATGCTACAGGAGTGCGAGCTATCCGAACTACAGTCCACTACGTTATTAGAAGGCCTCGATGGAATCTACTTTTTATGTGCTGATTTTAGAGCAAAATCTGTAGAATTCTGAGCAATAAAATGTGAAATGTGTAAAACGAGAGGCGCTCCAGTTCTGCAGAAATATGTGGAGGTTTCTGCAACACTCTATGTGCATAGATGCCGTATGGGCCTGGCTATTATGTGTATGTATATGTATCTCTGTACAATTCTTGAAACACTGCAGTTTGTAAAGAATGGGAAATTAGGAATTAATTAGAAATTAGAAATTAGGTTCTTCATTGTTTCTTTGAAGTTTTTTCTGGGATAGTTCACCCAAAAATGAAAATTCTGTCATCATCATTCAACCTAATGTTGTTCCAAACCCATACTTTCAGGTTCATCTTCGAAACCCAAATTAGGATATATTTGAATAAGATTTTGAATTAATTTGGAAAATTTATTGCACCAAAACACTGACAAAAGCTCATAAAGACATTGTTAAAATAATCAATATGAAACGAGCAGTTTAATCCAGACACAATCGCTTTATATGATGAACAGATTTAACTTAGGCTTTTATTCACATATAAACATTGATCGACGCCCATACATAGAGCACGTGCTTGCTGGACGTGCAAGAACTAGTGAGGTTTGTTCATCAAGCAAGTACAGTTGAGCTTCTGTTTACCATATTTGATGTCCCATGTCTTCAGAAGACTTGGATTAAACCACTCAATTCATATGGATTTCTCATACAATGTCTTCAGAACTTTATGAAGCATCAACATTTTGGTGGAAATGACTTTCAGGAAAGATAGAAATCTCTCAGGTTTCATTAAAATTATCTTCATTTATGTTTTGAAGATGAATAAAAGACTTATTGGTTTGGAGCGACATGAGGGTGAGTACGTGAAGACACAATTTTCATTTCTGGGTGAACTATCCCTTTAAGGTTCATTACAGGATTCTT
The DNA here is from genome assembly GCF_963993115.1 of Abramis brama. Classification (NCBI taxonomy): domain Eukaryota; kingdom Metazoa; phylum Chordata; class Actinopteri; order Cypriniformes; family Leuciscidae; genus Abramis; species Abramis brama. The sequence continues at coordinate 15,317,952 of NC_139980.1, forward strand.
GAGTTAGTCATTTGGCACTTTGGAGATTGCCAAATGCTGATGCTATTTCATAGGTTCTTCAGTATTGGTTTCTGGATTCAATAGTTTACTCAAATTAATATTCTGTCATCATTTACTTTCTTCTATGGAACACAAAAAGAGAATGTTCACACTACTTTTTTCCATACAATAAAGTGAATGTGGACTAATGCAAAAAGAACAAACAATCTACATAAAAGTTCTACATATGACTGTAATCCAAGTTTTATAAACTACTTCTATGGTGCATTTTTGGTCTGGTCTGCTTTCATTGTATGGAAAAGAGCAGCATGAACTTTCTTAACAACTTCTCCTTTTGTGTCCCAAGAAATAAAAAGCCATGGGGTGACATTTTTTTGTTTTTTACTATTCCTTTAAAGCACTAACACATGGAACTAGGGAATAAAAAGTTTTGAGTGGAGCTTATAAATTTCCACATGGCATCTGGCTATAAAGCCCTTTTTGGTTTAAACTGAAACCTTTATTTTGAAGTATTAGGCCACAGGTTTTAGCGTACAGGTACAGAATCCAATGGGTTCCCGTGCTTACTGTGGTTTTCTCTGGGTAAACCCCAGCTCGCAGCAGAGAGGCCTTCCAGCTGTCCACATCGTCCTGAGTGTCACAGGCCAGCTCCAGATGCCTGTAGTCCTTATACACGTTCCTACAGGGAAAGTAATCTGTTAGCTGGTTCCCATGGCAGCACGTACACTCCCGCACAAACAAACGCAGCAAAACCCTCTCTCGCTCACACATATCATCTGTCCAAAACCACAAACCCCAGACCACCCCTTCTACCCTGTTTGAGATGAAAATTCACTCTTTCCAATCTGATTCTAATAAAAAAAATTCCCCAGGTTTTGTCCTATCTCAACTTTTTATCCGTCATTCCCATTCCCACTTTTTACTTTTGTCTCGTATCTTTCTACCCAGTTTCTCTCTCCCTCTTTTTCCCCCTTGCTCCGAGAAAGGCAGGAATCTGGAGCCCATCTCTCTCCATCTGTTCCACATTCCCCCTAATTATACTGTTGTTCCTCTCCTCCTTTTGTTTCCCTCTTATTTCTCTCTCTTTCTGTGGCTATTGTTTCTCATTGTTGTGCCTGTGGGGTAAGAGGCTTAAAGTATAACGTACCAGCGTGTATTTGATTTAGTCTGCGGCTGATAAGAAAACGGCTACAAGACCGTGGCCTAATACCGGGTCAATTCGGACACGCATACACTAAAACAACCCACACACCAAAGCAACCACATTCTCGCATGCTTCGATCTCATAAAACTCAGCTACAAAACACTGTTTTTGCAAGCTCAGATATGACTCAGTGCTACTAATTGCTATAACTGATAAATTATTTTTTATAACCGTTTAGTCCAAACGTTTAAACACTGTATATGACTGCATAAGCGATACACTGATCCAAGCATCCAAACATCATTTGCTTTGCAGACCCTCCTAATAAGGTGTAATGTGTGGAATACAGTTTTGCGGTTAAACGATTCATAATTCATTGGTAGTTCATGATATTTATGGCAGGATAACTGCGGCGCTTGTGAATGTACTGAACTTTATTTGCCATTCCAAAACCACAAAGTACGGCTCTGACTTTTAAAAGGATTTAGACCTAAAATTGAGTATGCACAACATCAACAAAACAATCTGTGTGCATCCAAAAATAATATTTGGCTACGTTTACGGGGCTTATTATGTTTTAACTGAAGCTTAGATCATATCCCAAATTCTTAGATGCATGCAGTGTTATTTCAGTATTATTTATATACTATTATAGTATTTTTTTATATATTTTGAATTAGCTTTTTTTCTTTTCTTTTTTTAGTTTAAGTTTTGGTTATGTGCTTTTGTCATTTTTGACTTCTTATTTTTTATGGAATATTTCAGCATTAATTATAAATGAATTATAAGTGCAAATCATTATTTATTTTTTAATTCATGTGACCTTGTAAAAAAAAAAAATCGATATTTCGATATGTATCAATATTGAAATATCTGAAACAGTTCCAATACTCCTTTTCTGCAGTATCGATACACTGATACCAGCAGCGAGTTCTCACTCTTCTTCTCTCCGACGGTGAATTGACGGTTTGACGCACCTGCCTCCGTTCACTCACTCGTCTCATTCAATCCGGTTGAATAGTGTTGGTGTTACATGTCCTGAATTTCGGCGCGGGGTTGCAGTATTGCATACTGCAGGTTTCGTGCTCACGCCAAAGGTGCGTGCACAATAGATCTTTATAAGTGGCGCTTATAAGTATAAAGTAATTTGTGAAAATGAAGTGATCTAAGAGCCTTTATACAGTGTGTGCCATTGTAAAAACTGTTTATTCCTCACAGCCTCATTTCCATCTGCGTTAAATTCAATATGGTGTCTAACCGTTCTAACCTGACTAAGTTCTACAGCACAATGATCCAACAATTCCAAAAGGAAAAATTATATACATATATGTGTGTGTGTGTGTCACAACAGGGAAGAAAAGAAGATAGTTTCAGGGAAGAATTATTTTTTTAATGTTTTTTTATCTAATATTATATTGATTTTAATAATTATTTTATTCATTATTAGCTTTATTTTAATTAACGACTTTTAATAGTCTCGTTTTAGTTTTAGTTAACTATAATAACACTGGAAACTTGTTAACTCTTTCACCTCCAGCGATTTAAAAAAAAAAAAGTTGCCAGCCACCGCCAGCATTTTTGATCATTTTCACAAAATTTTCATGGCCCCCAGAATATTTTGTTGCATGAATATGTGAACATGCAATATATATTAAAAGAAAAAACAGAGCCTCAGCTTAAAAAAAAAAAAAAAAAAAGTTTTTTTCTAGCTGAATGCATTTTTTTTAATCAACACTTGAATGTGGGCAAGTTTAATAAAAAAACCAACATTTTGAGTAAATAGCTGAAAAAAATCACGTCTTTGCCAAAGACTACATCCAGATCGGATTCAGAACAATGATCAAAAAATAGTTGGAGTAGATCGAGTCCATCAACACCCCCAAAGCTTCACAGTCCTATAGCTCGTCCTGGGTCAAAATTTCATTCTGTAAACATTAGGCAGTTTTGATTTATATACTGTTTAATGTTGATGATCGCATTATTTTACATATGCATCTGCTTACATATGCTATCGCTTGTTTCTGTTTCTTTTTTGCCTGTGTTTTGATCAGAAGATTCAGTACTCTTTCAGAAGATGTGTAATAGCGCCCCCTACCGTATAACAGTGAAAACACAGAGAGCTGGAAATTTCCGTCAATGGCAGGTAAGCGTTGTCTCATAAATGGCAGGGAAAGAGTTAAACATGTTATGTTTCCATCCATCAGTTTGTAAAAACAAAACTAAAATCGCATTTACTGTAATGCACTAACAATGGAAGTCTATGAGGAGAGGTTTCCTTTGTAAATGCATTACTAAAAAAACTACTTTTGTTTGTTTTAACAAACTGATGAGCGGGTTGTAATTATTGTCTGTGGTAATCGTTTCAGATGTCATAGCATATGTTAAACCCAAAGCATTCCTTTAATCACAGTCTTGAGTGAGTCCAGAACCGCACATAACTACTCGCCGTCACATATGAACCCGGATGCAATGCACACTGATGCAAAAAATGTGGAAGAAAGTGGACGAAAAAGCTCTCTGCTTTTCTCATGAGCACTTCTCGCGTCCCATGCCAGACTGGTGTCACTGCTGAGACAAAAACGACATCTACCGCCTGACATCACTGGTCGCTCTGACACTAGGGAGTTGGTGGGTGTAAAAGGCACAGTATGAATCACTAGGTCATTAGAACACGTGTGTGTGTGTGTGTGTGTGTGTGTGTAGCAAGAGAGAAGAAAAGGGGATTTTTCTGAGTGCTGGGTGGTATGTTTCTGCTGGTGAGCGGGAATGAGTGTGGAGTTTATGAGAGCTTGAATATCTTTATACAGAGTGCTTGAAGTGATGGATGTGTGTGTGTGTGTGTGTGAGAGAGCATCTGATTGATTGTGGTGCAGCCCTGGGTGTGTTTACAATAGTCTGCCATGCCTCTCTCAGTGTCAAAGCTGTGTGTGTGTGTGTGTGTGTGTGTGCACGCTCACCGCAGCATACCAACATCTCTCCAATTAAGCAGCTAATCAATCCCAGACACACCCGCACTCGAAACTAAAGAGGCTGCGCTCGTAGAGACAGAATGTTAGAGACTGAGAGAAAAAGACGATAGAGAGAGACATTGAAGTAGAGACTGGCCAGGAATGTGTCAAAACGTGTCCTAATGCGCCCCCTGTTCCCGTCGTGCTCTTTGTGAAGTATTACTGTGAAGTTAGAGTGTGTTTATGTTAGAAAATATAAAGGTGTGCATGTAAAATGGAGTTATAAGCCCCTGTAGAAGGGCATGCGTGTTTAAGTGTGTGTGTGTGTGCCGTGACCACCAGATGTGAATCCTCTGCACTCTCCCTGAGACAATTTTCATTGCAAGGCAAAATCAACAGTCTTGGATCGGTTAGTGTGACATGCTCACTGACGGCCCATTAATTGCCTTTGCAGTGAATCTTAGGCTTTTGACATTGTCAAACACAATTACCATAAATAATAAAATTATCTTGATTACCGTTCAAAAGATTGGGGTCAGTAAGAAATATTACTTTTATTCATTGAGGATGCATTAAATTGATTAATGTTACAAAAGGTTTCTATTTCCAATAAATGCTTTTTTTTTTTTTTTTTTACTTTCTATTAAAAAATATTAAGCAGCACAACTGTTTTCATCATTGATAATAATCAGAAATGTTTCTTGAGCAGCAAATCATCATATTAGAGTGATTTCTGAAGGATCATGTGACACTGAAGACTGGAGTAATGATGCTGAAATTTCAGCTTTGACATCACATGAATAAATTCCATTTCAAAATATGTTAATATATTAAAATAGAAAACGGTTACTTTAAATTGTAATAATATCTCACAATATTACTGTTTGTACTGTTTTTTGACCAAATAAATGTAGCCTTGGTGAGCCAAGACTTTCAAAAACATAAAAAAATCTTACCAACCTCAAACTTGTAGTTGTCACTGAAAATTAAGTTTGGCATTGTAACATAGAAAAAAATTACACATTTGACTATTATGATACAGTTGTATGGAGCAGGATTTTGGACCAATGAGATTTCACCATAGGCGGGGCTACCCAGTGCGACACCACAGAAAAAAAAACCCAAATGACTGACAAAATATCCTGTCGCTCTTCGCCGCTGAATAGGACAGCAACACTTAAAAAGTGACTTCTTATTATATTTATCATGCCTGGTAATGACACGGGGGAACAGACTCTGAGAAAGCCTCCATTAGAAAGCAGCCAGGAGCTCAGAATACAAATTGCATCAGAGAAAAAAAAAAGAGGGAAAAAAAGCCTGGTTGTGGCACAGAGAAACATATTAAAAGAGGAGAAGAGAGCTCTAAATAACTGATTAATATTCCAGACATTGTAGAATGGAATGTGTGTGTGTGTCACGTGTATGTGTGTGTGCGAGAGAGAGAGGCAGAAAGAGAGAAAATATTAAAGTCTTCTCTAAAATACCTCTAATAGAACAACTCTACAATAATAATTCATTTCTACATTTCCTAAAGAAAAGAAAATTGCCAGGATGGTGTCCCTCCCTGTTTGTAAGTCTATGGGATTTTTTCACCCATTTCATTGTCCACAAGACAATTCATTTTAATGGCTGGGATCTCAAAACACAGAGACAAACACTCACACTGGTCACAGTTAACTCTCTTTTAGCTGTGTGGGGTTTGTCTATAACAGGCATCCTCAAATAGCGGACTGCGGTCCGGTTCCAGACCCCGGCTTGGTTTCAACCGAACCGCAAGACATAATGAGAACGGTAGCAACGTTTTACCGTTTCTAGTTAAATTGAGCAATGCGTCAAAACAACGGAGTGGTTCACACCCCAAGAGTTCAGGGTTGTTTATTTTAATGATCTTTCGGCGCTACATCCTCTAATATTTTTATCTAGAGCCAAACATGCTTCATTCAAGCTTTTCGGTCACATGGCCTTCTGCTTTACATATGTAGGCTATCTAAATGTAAAAAATAATAATATCTTGATAAAACCTGATCTTACCTTTTAATCATCTGATTGGGCTCAACTGATGATACAGTTGTGTTCAGAACTAATGGCACCCCTGGTAAATATGATCAAAGATGGCTGTAAAAAAAATCTGCATTGTTTATCCTTTTGATCTTTCATTCAAAAAATGTGCAAAAATCACTTTCATTGAAGTGTGTGTGTGTGTGTGTGTGTGTTGTGGGGGGGGGGGGGGGGGGGGTCCGTCACATTATGGAATAAATGCTTTTCCCCAAAACACGTTGGCCATAATTATTTACAGAGAACTCTTTTGTTAAATACTTTTTGCAAGACAAGAATCTCCTTTTTCCAAAATTACAGCTCCGATTGTTCTCCTATAATGCCTGATGAGTTTGGAGATCAGAGACCATTCCTCCATACAGAATCTCTCCAGATCCTTCAGATCCATGTTAGCACTTCTTCTCTTCAGTTCAGCCCACTCAGTTTCTATAGGGTTCAGGTCAGGGGACTGGGATGGCCATGGCAAAAGCTTAATTTCGTCCTCAGTGACACATTTTTGTGTTGATTTTGATGTTTGTTTTGGATCATTGTCCTGATGGAAGATCCAACCACGGCCCATTATAAGATTTCTAGCAGAGGCGGTCAGGTTTAAATTTTTTATCTGTTGGTATTTGATAGAATCCATGATACCATCTGAACAAGATGTCCAGGACCTCCAGCAGAAAAATAGGCCCACAACATTAAAGATCCAGTGGTATATTTAACCGTGGCCATCTGGTGGATATGCTGCCAAAAAGCTCTTTTTATAGTTTCATCTGACCATAGAAACCAGTCCCTTTTGAATTTCCAGTCGTGTCTGACAACTGAATATGCTGCAGTTTGTTTTCGGATGAGCAGAGAGGATTTTTCTTGAAACCCTCCCAAACAACATGTGGTGATTTAGGGGATGTTTGATATATATTTTTTAGGCTTTCTGACCCCAAGACTCAACTAATCTCTGCAATTCTCCATCTGTGATCATTGGAGAGTCTTTGGCCACTCAAATTTTCCTCCTCGCTGCGCATTAAGATAATATAGACACACGTCCTCTTCCTGGCAGATTCGTAACATCTTTAGTTGATTGGAACTTCTTAATTATTGCCCTGATGGTCAAAATGCTATTTTCTTACAGTCACTTTCTATTTTGTAAAGCTCAATCTTTTTCTGCACATTAGAACTATATTCTTTGGTTTTACTCATTGTGAAGGATGATTAAGGGAATTTGGCCTTTGTGTTTCCTCATATTTAAACTCCTGTGAAACAAGTCATAGCAAGACAATTTCATGCTCCTAGTCACCCCCTGATGTGCTAAAAAACGTAAATATTAATGGGAATATACTTTTATATATACTATATATTATATAGTATATTTTACTAGAGGTGCCAATAATTGTGTCCAACGTGTTTTAGAGAAAAACATTTATTACATAATGTGATTTTCCCCCCATTTTCAATTATTTTACTTCAATGAAAGATTTTTGCAAATTTTTTGAATGAAAGATCAAAAGGATAAACAATGCAGATTTATTTTTACAGTCATCTTTGATCATATTTAACAGGGGTGCCAATAACCACAACTGTATATTTAAATTTAAAGTTTGATCATCTTTTTAAAGATGAAAATTTATGTTCTCTGAAAAAACATGTAAAAAAATTGTTGTAACTGACCTCTGCTCCGTGTTAAAGATGGCAAAGACATGTTTGCTGGACATAAAGCCCTTTTCTATATCCCGCACCTTCAGGTTGTCCAGAGGAAGCATATATTTCTTCTCTTTTTCCTAGAAAATGAGACAGACAATGGACATCTTAAGACTTAGTGAGCTGCCTACCTAGACAGCATTTCTGGGAACCTTTTTTAACATTCACACATGGCAAATTTTTGAGAAGCAAATCTTAATAAGCAACTTGATTATAGTGTCAACAAACTGTATTAGGAGTTTCTCTTAAACAGGAAACATGTCATCATTTACTCATCCTGTGTGACTTTGTCTTTCGTGGGACACAAAAGAGAAAAATCTTAAGTATGTACTGGTTGCTCTTTTCCATTTAATTACAATGATTTATGACTGGAGATTTCCAGCTTCAAAATTGTCACACATTTCAAGTTATCATTTACTGATAATCTTCCCCTCTAGTGAGCTATTCACCACTGAATCATTGAGGCAGTGAGTAGAACTTGAGAACTGGATCAGTCCAATTCATGAACAAATCATTCAGATCACTTCTGTGAGCAAGATCAACCAATTAATTAAATTCCTCTGTTTCAAAAGAACATTTTTTTTTTCTGGAATCAGACATCTCTTGTAAACTCAAGACTTTTATTGCTCTCAAGTTTTTATTGTAGCTTCAGAAGACTTGGAATTTAGCGGGCATTGTATGAACCGCTTTAATGAAACTTTTATGGTGTTTTGCATCCTTTAGGGAGCTTGAAGGCTTCTGTCCCTATTCATTGCAAATGCATGGAAAATAGTGATCGGGACATTCTTCCTTTCTGTTCCAGAAAGAAACTACAGGTTTGGAACAACATCAGGGTGAACAAATAATGACAGAATATTCATTTTTGGCTGAACAATCTCTTTAACTGAATCTCTAAAATGGTGTGAACTAGGGAAAATTACTACAAGGAAAAAAGCCAGGAGCAAAGAAACAAAGAAAGAATCTACTGTAGATCCATGTGATCATCCTCAGGATGGATTCAGGCCCAGGACTTAAAAAAAAAAAAAAAAAAAAAAAACATGCACATGAGAGATGCCACTAGTTTTCACTTTTTGAGTAAAGATTTGAGAAAGAAAGAAGGAAAAAGAATGAAAGAGGAATTGAGAGATAGAGTGTGAGGGCCCACATGTGGAAGTCATTATTTGGACCAAGGCTCTAAAACACAACATTTCGTCTGAAAAAAAAACTAAAGAAAAGAAAAAGAGCTCCCCCTCTCCCCCTCCCTCTGTCTGTACAGGAGGGGCTGGGGTCTCAGGAAACGGCTTGGATTACACTGCAAATAACGGAACGGAGATGTGGGAAAGAAAGAGAGGAACAAGGGATGAAAGTGTGAGGGGAAACACTCTAAAAAGAGTAAAAATGAAAAACAGAAGGGGAAGAGAGAAGCCATCTGAAGCCACTATCAGTGATTGAGTCTGACGGAGTGACTTTGGAGGAATTTTTGGGGGAAATTCAAGTATTTTCTGCAAATCAGCTAGACCGTCTAAAAATCTACCATCTACCACTTCACCTAAAAAAAAAATCTCTGCCATCTATTCACCTTCATGTGATTCCAATGCCAAAAGCTATGTTTCCATCCAAAGTTGTAAATTTAACTTGTGCTTTTAACTAAATTGGAATATTGCACAAAACATTTGCGAAACATTTCCATCCAGCGAGTCGAAGAGAACAAAATAATATCTTCCTGATAAACTGGTGCCCGGTATCACTAAGAAAAACTTTAGGGTGCTGCAGTAGGAGAAGCCACTGTAGTTCTCTTTTTCGTATTTAATAAATTACTTGCGTTGCAGAGGACGCAGATGAAACGCAATAAACACAGTCATGTCATCTTGCTTTTGGAGCCATTTTTTTATGCATGTCAAGGAATTTATTTGGTAAATGTGTTTCCATCGTACTTTATGCACATATTTTCTTATCTTATAAAAATGTATCTGCCTCAATTGAGCGCATCCGTTTTTTATGCACATTTTTAGAATTAAGCACATCTTGGCGTTTCCATCCTGCGTCTTTTTATGCAATATCCCAAAATGCGCATAAAAATAGGTGGATGGAAAATAGCTATTGTTGAAGAATCATTACACAGCTCTTACCATTCAACAACAGTTCATAGTGAGCAAGAGCTGACAAGTACCAAAAAGGACAAAAAAGCATCATAAAAGTTTCATAAAAGTGGACCATACTTCTTGTGTGCTACATCTGAAGTGTTCTGAAGCCATACGATAGCTTTGTTTAAACAGACTGAAATTTAAGTCATTCATTACCGTTTGGGGGCAGTTTTTTTAAACAAAATAATACTTTTATTCAGCAATGATACATTAAACTTATCAAAAGTGATCGTGTGACACTGAAGACTGGTATAATGAGGCTAAAAATTCAGCTTTGCCATCACATGAATAAATTATATGTTAAAACATATTAAATTAGAATTGTAATAAAATAAAATTGTAATAATATTTCACAACATTCCTTTTTGGCACTTGACAGCCCCTGGTCACTACAAACTCTCATTGTTGGACAAGAGATAGTGCAACAATTATATATATATAAAAAAAAACAGCATACGGTTTGCAACAACATGTGGGTGAGCAAACAATGACAGAATTTTTACTTTTGAGGGAACTATTCCTTTAAACTATCTCTCCTTGTCCTCCTTGACTCTTTGCACCCCTCCTTTTCTGCTCCCCTTGAAAACTTTCTCTCTTTTTTCATTCCAGAGGGGCCCACTTCCTGCCTGAGTTTTTAGAGGTTAAAAAAAAAGTTAGAAATGACAGGCTGGCGTTAGGAATACAACATCTGGTACCGCTTTAGTGAGAGAGTGAGAGAGAGAGGGTGAGTGAGAGAGAGAGAGATGGGGCAGGGAAGTCCAGAGGATGGCTGGGAGTACCGAGAGAGGACGGAGGGAGAAAGACAGGAGTGGATAGGAGCGAGTCGGACCAAAAGATTGAAAGAAAGAGAGGAATTGAGAAACAACGGACCACTCCAAAAGTTTATTCCTCAAGGGTCCCATCAACCCTTATATGGCCAGTGGGGTCCCTCCCTCTCCTCTCTCTCTCTCTCTCTCTCTCTCTCCTTCCTTCTCTGACTCCTCATTCCCTCTTTTTTGCTATGCCTTCCATGAATGTCCTGCCAGATAGCCGGCTGCGGGAGCGAATGTGCCACGTCAAAGGCTGGATACTGCAAACCAACGCAGGACGGGGCCGGGGACGAGACGGAACTGAAAAAGTCGAGAACGGGTAAACGGACGTCTGGAGCTTCTCCCTCCGTCCTCTACATTTGCGTCATCCTGACTGAGAATAAGATAGAAGCAATGGAGACTATTTCTGTCGTGTTTATTTTGCATCTTCTACCGCCTCCTGTGAAGGTCGGGGCCAGCAGGGTTGGACTGAGTGATTGAAGTAGATAAAGAATAAGAGGTGAAAAGAGAGAGAGAGAAAAAGAGAGTGAGAGAGAGAGGGCTGGAACTATCTCCTGCTCCGTCATCCCAGTGTTCAGACTACCTGTTCAGGATCATACTGGTGTACAGTAGTCTGCACATTGGTTAGACTGTGCATGGACTCACGTCGTTGGGGAACCGACGCAAACTCTCAAACGCAAGCAAAAACACACAAAAACTCAACAACTGCAGGTGAAAAGTCAGACTCTGCTCTGTTTGGTTTGTTATCTACACCAGTGTTGGTTATACTGCATGTCTCTGTGGACTTGTTGGCGTTAACGACACGTACAAGAAATTTCTCAATGATTGAGAGCTTGAATTTAGGTGATTGCCCACCATAACCCATTACGTGTCGATAAACCTGGCATGCGAATAATATTACCGTTCTAGTAGTCCTTCCTGCCGTTTATGTGTAAACATGTACTGTATGTACTCAGGCCGAACTGTGCATGCATAAGGCTTATATAAAAGCTTGGGGTGTCCGGCTAGTTTTCCGTCTTGAGATGTTCAGAAGGCCAGATTTGTCCAGATCTCATCATAATTGACGCATGTATGCATGCTAACTTAAGACTCTGAGAAAAGGTGAAAAGGCAGTGATTATGCCGAATGCGAACAGAAGTGGAGGGGTGCACAAGTCATCTGTTTTCCCTCATGCAGCTCGGCTCAAAAAGAGGGAGAGGGAAGACTGTAGGAATGCGTGTCTGTTTAGTGTTGGGCGCTGATTAATCCAAACCAGCAGTCTCGGGCCATAAACGCCATCAGAACTGGGACAGATTTAGAGAAAGGAAGGGAACAACTGATAACAGTTTGTATTGGAGAACAATTTTTAAGGGTAAAGAAGTGATCCGTTTAAATGCAAGAATGTGTGTATGTGCACAGAATGTGTGAGAATTGCAATGTGATCTGCTGCAAGGGGTGAGGGGCTGTATCTATTCCTCTCTCTTCTCTCTTCTCTCTCTCTTTCGGCAGGCTCTAGGAGGCTGGATGGTGTTTGGACAAAGTCTTACAATTTTCCACCCAGGAATGTGTATGGCCCCAATGAGACTGCCAACCACAGAGACAGAATGAAATGAAGAGAAAGTGAAGAAGAAAGACAGGGAAAGAGATGGAGAGATTGAAAACAGTGTGATATGAAGCCATTTTAATTTTAATTTCAAATTTCAAATTCTGGAACGGAATATACTCCAGGCAAACTTTAGAGGCATCATGAACACACTCGTATTGAAAAGAAATTACGGCAATAATGGATTCAGCAGAACATAAGAAACTGTGAAGTCAGCCAACTTCTTAAGTCTAATATTTAAAAACCTGTGTAAAATTCAATGTTAATGGAAAGCCAATAATTTTACTATTATGTGTTCAGATCTGAATATTTTGAGTCTAACGGTGTGTGACTTTCAGAAAAATATAACCATGTTCATGCAAATTCCTCTGTTTGAAGTGCCGCACAGGTTTTGAGTTTCAGTATTCATTAAAATTAGTGTTTGCTTATATAGTCGCATGCATTTGGCAGTCGGGACAACCAATGAGCGTTAGTGTGTCTACGTCTGTGTGTGTTTAACATTCTGTGTATATCAATAACCATGTGTGTGTGTGTGTGTGTGTGTGTGTGTGTGTTTGTGTGTTAGTTTGACTTGGGGGGCTTCCAGCTATGTCAGGGTGATCCAGACCAAATGCCTTAATTCCCAATGGACAGAGAGACGGTGGGGGTATAAGAGGAAAAGGGAGCAAATAAAATAGCAGCTAAGAAAGAAAAAGAAGGATTCAACAACAAAAAAAGTGAAAAATAAGTGGATATAACAGTTTCATAATCTAGTAATAAAAGTTACTGCATTTAAATTACTATTTTGGTTAAGAGTATTGTAGGTTTTCAGTGTCATTTTTACTTTTTGTAGCTTTTTTATATGTTATATGCAATGATGTGAAAAGAAATATTCAGAAGACATGTAGAAGCCCTTTATGTTTGTATTCAAGTAATATATTATCTTTGTCCTCTCTCTTGCCCCTTTGCTTCCGGCTTCCGGTCGGGAGAAGCAGGCTGTGCTGTCAATGACTGAGAGCGTTGTCTGTCTGCCTGTCTACACTTGCTGTGCAGAACTTCCTGCACCTGTACAGCAGGCACAGACAGGCAGACAGATGGCAGCCCGCCTGACAGGCCACACAGTGTGACTGACACAGAGACCAGCCAATCAGTTCCACCACAACCTGGCAGGGAACTTTAAGCGCACCACTGACAACTGTATTTTATCATGATCATCATAAAGTCATTAAATGAATGAACAACACTTAATCTCTAATGCAGTTACTCACCTCATCATCTTTAAACCAGGACAGACTCTCTGCGGTGAGCACGAACCAGTACTCCTTGGCTCCTCCTTTGATCAGGCTGATGTTGTTGATGGTTAACCAACCCTTGCGAATCACCTGAGGGGCAAAAGTCACAGGTGAAAAGTCTGGGTTCATGGTTCATTAAAAAAACAGGCTGAGATTCTCTGGTCCTTTAAGAACCAAAAACGTCAAGATGAACTTAAAGAACATGGCAAATCTGTATCCAGGTGATAAATTTCAATGGCCCTTTATGATGGATGGATGGATGGATGGATGGATGGATGGATGGATGGATGGATGGATGGATGGATGGATGGATGGATGGATGGATGGATGGATGGATGGATAGATAGATAGATAGATAGATAGATAGATAGATAGATAGATAGATAGATAGATAGATAGATAGATAGATAGATAGATATTGCAATACTACCTTGAAAAGGAGAACTGAAACAATATAATAAAAGCTAGTGGGCAGAGGATGACAGAGAAAAAAACTAAGGGATGAGAGGGTGGAGGTGAAGAAAGAAAAGGAAACAGAAGATCGGGATGGCAAAGAGAGAAAGGGGAAAGGTCCAAAACAAAAAGGAAATATGAGTCATTTTCTGGCTGATTTAGGCTGATCTTGACTTTCAAAACACAGTTTTATCCTGTGAGTCATTCATTCAGTTCACCAACATTATGGACAGTTGTCATTTGGAAGTAGTATGAACTATTATTCTCAAATTGCACAGAATGTATTGATTTCACTTTAAAAAGTAAAAATAAAGAAGAAGAAAGAAATCAACTGAGATGAGATGAAATGCAGCAAAAAAAAAAAAGTTCGCCATGATGCATGCATGATGATTTCTTCCCCATAAAAATGGTTATCAGTATATAAAATATTCCCATAACATAGATTAAAATAAAGTAGCTCTTGTACAAATCTTGTACAAAAGTATTGCTTCACCAACCATTTCAATCAAACCTCCAAAAACAACAACAACAACAACAACAATACAATAAAACACAAAAACATTCTCTTTATTTTGTGACTGTACCAACTTTAAGTTTGCAGCATGCACCATTTTTTTCTAAATCAGAAATTGTAAACACACACACACACGCCAAATGGACTGAGATCAAAGAGGAGTTTGAGATTCCAAACGTTTTTTTTACATTAGCTCCCGCATACACGCAAGCCGTTTACTCATGTACTGTACTGTACATGTACAGGGCTGCAAACCATAAGGAGGTTCATTCACAGACAGTACGCTATAAAAACAGAATTAACAGAATCACAGTGATTCGGAGACATTAAAATGATGAATAGGGGATAAATGAAGCAGGTAATTAATAGTATAAGGTTTCAGGATGTGGTTTAAGATTTCAGACTGTTATTTTACAAGATACTGCTGGGCAAATCAGGATTCAGAATATGAGTCCAAAGGTCAACTGAGTCATGTTTTGGACTGTTGTGTATCTACACTGATTGAAAAGTCTTAAGGGAAGTGTAGTGCATGAAAAACACACTGTACAACGTTTAGGGAGTGTTTTAGCAGGTGTCGTAAAAATCTGAATTTCTGAGTCCCAGAATGTCTCTGATTTGTGGAAAAGAAAGCGGTGAAGAGGAAGACATGGTTTTGCTGTGTTCAGAGGCATACAGGCTTTCTGACATACATAGACACAAACACAAAACTATGTGACGCTGGTAGACAGTAGGTAAGGCTTACAGACACTGGACTCGTACAATTTGACTGGGTGGAGGAGGGGCAGCACCCTAAAACATCAGCAGAGAGGAGAGAATAAAACCATTAAGGTGGCACGGGCATCTCTCCTGGCACGCTGGCACCCCACATTGATTCCTTCAACCCCCAATTTTTTTTTATCATATTACTAAACACTAAAAATACCATACCATTTTCTAAGCAATGGAAGGTTTAAGTTAGTAAAGATTAGACATGTAGAGCAAAAAGCAACCATGCAGCACAGTGAACGCTCAATGAATGTGTTACTCACCATGTGAGTGTGTGCAGGAGGTATGAACATCAAAGATCTTTTAAAAATTACAGGAATGCTTCAGGTTCATTACTAGTCCAGCTCTATTACCAAAGAAAATCATCCTTAGGATCATGTGATCAAGTTTTAGTGAAGAGCTACATAGCTCAACTGTGAGGCAGAAGGGAAACAAAAATGCCATTCAAAATCTCCTCTGGGAAATTGATTTTTAGCCTATAAACCTTTTGAAACAGACCTACCATTAAAAAAAATTGTTTAATACCCGGTGAAGCACAACAATTAAAACTGCAATAAGACAAACAGAGGCTCGAGGGCTCTGAAGGTGCAGTCAAATTTACCATTGTTCGGCAAATTTTGAAGGCAGAAATCCAGTCATTTCAATAGGAATCCACATGATCGGGAATTTCCCCATGCATATTTTGTAATGGAATTCTTCACGTTGACCAACAGAAAGCTTTTTGGTTAGAAAGTGATTGTTGTGTGAGCTTTTCTTGCATACCATGTATTAGAAGATAAAACCTAAAAACTGCTCAGTCAAATGGATAAAAATAATGAGAAATATACTTCCACAACCAAGGCCACGAAAAAAGTGGGCAGCCATTGTTGAGCTCTACAGGGCTCATAATTGTTAAGAGCCAATTTCAGCAGTAACTATAACTCTACTGCTAAACAAATTGGGCCATGAAAGCTTGTTACAGAATAGGGGCAAAAAAAAGCCATCAGAGAGGCAGAAGCTGATTTCACCAAGTACAACATGTTCTTGGATCAACATCTTTGTTGATCCTGGGACAACTTTCCGAGTTTTTACAATCAGATTTGTGGGACACGTTTACAGTTTATGTCAAGTTTTGCCTCACAACCAGGGTTAGATGCTTCTACATCTGTTATTTACCAATCATTCCTTCTGATTTTAGGGATAAGTTATGGGTAGGGTTAGGTTTAGGGGTAGGGACAAGGTTGGGGCAAAATTTTCGTACAGGAATGTTGTTCCAGGATCAACAAAATATGTTGACCCAGGAACGCGTCTAACTTTGCAAAATCAGGACATGCATCAGAGACCGAGAGAGAGAGAAAAAAAGAATATTCATTTACAGCACAAAACACAAATGTTAGACATACACATAAGTCACATATTATCTGATGTGAGACAGATGAACAAGAGAGCAACAGAGCTTGAGCAGAAAAGAGATTCCCTTCCAGTAAAGACTCAGTAGGACTGTCCAAACCCTGCTCGCTGATGATTTCAGATCTATACCAGGTTCATACAGTATCAACAGTTGTTCATAAAACACTTCGACTCACCTGGTTCCCTGCTGAAGGCTTCTTACACGTTGGATTGGTTTTCTGTTGAGCGCTGAAAGGAAATGTGTAAAAGGAGGGAAATCTCTCATCATGTCATTCATTTTGTGTTTTATTTCTGTCATTGTCATTTGTCGTTAAAACCTTACTTTGCGAATCCGATAAAATCTTCATGGTTTGTGTTGATGTAAGAGAGCTGAATCTCTAGTGAGAGTAAAACCTGTTCAGTGAACAAACACACATATGCACAACAAGATACAACACAAAACCATAATTTGTAATTAAAATGCTCATAATGTTAATTTCATTCATATATAAACTGTCCCTAATAGTGATTCATTTGATTGGTTGTGTGCAGGTATCAGTCTGACCTGGTCTTTGGCTTGACTCTCTCGTTCTCGAATGTGTGTGGTCACTATTCTCTCAGTCTCCTCCCGCAGTTTTGGAAAGATCTCTAACTGTGGACATGCGCACACACACACACACAAACACACAAACAAACAAAACAAGTTAGAATAAATAAATAAAAAACATTACCACCACCCTCTTTACTGGTTTAATTAAAGTTCCTCGTCTTATTGTCCTTCGTGAAAAAAGAATGTTTTATTGAATGTGCACTCACAGCATGCTTCAAATTTAAAAAATATATATATTTTAAAAAACTGTATGATAATACTCTATATTATTATTGAAATAAAAGGCCACTTCAGTGTACTTAAAGAAATTACACTTTTAATTTGAACTGTAGTGTGTAATTTGAATTAAATTGTCGATATTACATTTAAAGTTAATATATTTTAAATGTACTAAATTGCAACTTCATTAAAAATGTGTAATTACAAAACTATTTAAACACATGACATACAAGTCTCAAAAGAAATGTTTTCCATTTTATTTTCTATTACTTCTTTATATTGTAATATTCTAGATAATTTAATATTCTAAGTAAAATTTTGATATTTTAATTTACCATAAATGCTTGTCAGTACATATATGGCAATACACTGTACTTCAAAGAAAATGTAAGTAATTATAAAATTATATATAAGATACTTAAGTGGGTCAAAAGCACTCTAATTAAATGCTAACTGCATTTAATATAAATTTAAACCATAATACATTTTCATTTAATTGAAATAACATGCAAAATGAACGTCCGAAAAAATTACATTCAGTTCGTCCTTAAATACTGTATATTCTTAAAGTATTTTATTTCTGTAATAAAAGTATGCTAAAGTGTACTTTTCATAAGGGGTGAACAAACCATCAGTGCATGTTACTCCAATAATAAAAATGATTTGGCATGGTGTTCCTTAATCAAAATGTAATACCTTAATTTTCCTCTAAAATGACTTTAGTTTCCCAGCTGATGTCAATTAGGTTGTGCAAACTATTGGAACATTGCAAACTGCTATTAAGAGACTGTTTTAGCAAACTTTTAAATGGTCATTGGATGCCCATTTTCCACAAGTCGGTATGATTCTTTAGGGTCTTCATGTAAAGTTTGTAACATACTTTGGTTAAAATTCCTCAATGGTTGTGTAAAACAACACCTTTTTTACCTCCTCAAAAACAGCTCTGTTCACAGCGACCCGTTTCGGTGCATGTCTCTTTAAATGTTAATGAGCAACTGCTGACCCCACCCCTTTCTTCCATGGGGCGTGTCGACACAAAACACGTAAAGTGCTGCTTTGGCGGACAGTATAGACAAATCCGGCGAAACACGGAAGTAAAGCAGCGCCGCCATTACTGCGTGCCTTGGCCCTTGCTGCTAAGGAAGTAGTGTTGGTCCCGTAGGCGGCTGTAGCAGATGTAGCTGTACGAAATGTTATTTTTATCTATTCATCTTTAATTTTGTACAGTCGCCCTGCTGTATGGCTACAACACTTCCCTCGGCCGGCCATGCAGTCACACACTACTTCGAGAACTTTGCAGTTTTCTCTCTATATTGTTACTGACACATTATGGTACGAGTTCACTGCCTGTGAAAACCGCACGACACCTTTTAATGTGAGCTCATCTGCGAAGGTATGCAGTATCTGGCCAATCCCTCCGGAGCTCATGTAATTCTGACCTTCAATCAATGCCCTGTACTTTAGGTTCTGAAGCTCGCATGCCAGATGATTAATAAAATAATGTTGAATACCTGTAAGCTGCCAACTCTCACGCTTTCACCGTGAGACACACGCAATTGACACTTTTCACACGCTCTCACGCCACACATCCATTTTCTCACGCACATAAAAATCGAGAAGCAAAGAGGACACGGAGACCGACAGACTAGACAGAGCAGGTTAGTTATGATATAAAAAAAAAAGCTCAGCTCTCAGATTCTGTCAATTTTATTATGAAATTCAAACAATAAATATTTTGGCGTTTGTAAATGTGACGTGACAGATCCCTATGGCACGTGAACCGATCATAACTTAATGGTAAATAAACACGAATGAACAATGTTAAAAGAAACAGTAGCATAACCTACCGAAATGTATATTCATCATACATAATATCGATCAATCAGTGTTTTTTTAACCGCGGAAAGGGGTCAATAAAACAGCTGGAGAACAATTATGTCACATAACATTTACCTCAGGAAAGAAAAAAAGCTATAGAGAGTATTTTGCTAAATATGTGTACTACTATATTACATATTTATTATATGTTTTCTTACATCATTAAATAAAGTTGTTATTATAATAAAAAAAAACGCATTATATTTAATTTGAGTTATTTTTAACCTTAAATAATACTGCAAGCTGATAACTCTGTATGTTTAACTTACAGCATTAGGTGAGAATTTTTTTTCTTGAGAAAAAATAACGCCTATCTTGTGTACCTAATATTTATCCAAATTAGTCAATATTAAAACAAATCACAAGAATTGAACTGAATTGAAATCCTGAAATTGTTTCAAGCAATAATAAAAAAAACGTACCAGAAATTGTACCATATAATATAAACATTGCAACATGTTGTCACTAAACCTAATAAAATTCAGTTTAGTTACTAAAATGTTTTGACAATCACAATATTTAAGCCCCAGGATCCGCTTTCATTTAAATGTCATTAGAGGACACCGGCAAGTGTCACACCCTCACACTTCGCAGGCACGCAGTAATGGCGGCAGGCAAGATGGCGGCGCCCATAGAGTTTGCGGCGGATTTGTGTATACAAATGGCTGAGGGCGGAAATATGCTAATACGGGACAGTCTGTCAGTGGTCGTGGGCGGAGCATGAGCAATATGACATCATATTGCTCAGAAAATCCAAACGGCTTGATTATTGAGGATGTTTAGGCTTTTTGAGGATTAAAAAAGGAGAAAAAGGAGAAAAAAGGAGAGAATGGATATTTCTCATTGTATAATGGTAGGGCTGGGCGGTATGATGATATATATCGTTACCACGGTATAAAATGTCTGTCGTTAGAGATTTTGCTAAATCGGGTATATAGCGATATGCATTAGCACTATTGACACTTCAGAGTGATGAAATGCATGAATGAGAGTTTAAACAGTGGGACGTGCTTGATGTTAAAAAGGGTTATAAGCGCAATACATCCTGAAAAGGTTGACTGCCAAACTGCTAAAGTGCGCACACAGAAAGCTGCCTCTCTCAGGTGGCGATCACGAATTCAGTTCTATTTCACGTCTTATTGCGCTTGAATGGTCGAATGCGCACACAATTATGTCATGTTGTGTGGCGTATTCATGTAAACACAGCTGGTTATGTCTAAAGGAAAGTAAACAGTTGGGTGTAAACCAGATGTGTATCAGTATTATGGATCTGTGCGTTTGGTCTTAAAGTGACAGCAGCCTAATAAACCTACCTGCTGCTCTGTGTCATTAATGTGAATCAAACAAAAGAGAAAATAACTTACTGCTCTTGACTCAATAACTTGTTTTTAGCTTTAATAAGAATACATTTATATTTTATTAATGCAGTAAAGACTGCAATATTATTATTTTTTTACATTTGATTATTACATTTCTGTACTAATTCTAACTACATGTTAAATAAACCAATTTACCTTAAAAACTTAATTATGTTTAACTCATATTTTTGTTATATTGTATTTTCCTATTATTTGTAATTTGCTTATTTTTAATAACAGAAATTAGATACAAAATAGCTATATCATGGTATATATCCTTTATCGTGAAATAAATTTCTCACATCGTGAAATAAGAATTTGGTACCTATACCTATAACCTATAACCCTATATGATGGTTGTGTCCACACACTGCAAAGACACATTTATATGCAAACACCATATAAAAGTGAATTTTGCATCCAATGGCCCCTTTAAAGTAAAATTAGAACACGCTGACTTTAATGGGAAGTGATTATATACACTTTTGTAGCATTGTATTTTACTCCTTGACTTGTCTATGTCTATGTCCATTCACTCAGTATAAGAGTATGTTGTACCTTGTTGGTACACTGTTGTACTGTGTTGATGAGCTCCTGGATCACCATGTCTACACACTTGAGACACGGCCCTTTAAGTTTCACAATCTGTTTCTTCACTATGGCTTCAAAGGCCATATCGGGTGTGAACAGTCCTGTCCTGGATCAGCAAGAGAGGAGAGAAAATGAAGTACGGTGAGAGATAACACAATATAAACTTGCATTCTGAATATGAATATAAATGAATAAAACGATTGAGAAGGAGGGGTAAAGGAAGACATACAGAGAGGCACCATGTGTGAAAATATAACCTGTTTATTTCTTATAAGGTTAGCAAACATTTTAAGTTCAGGTTGACTGCCAACATTTTACTGAGTGCCCTTTTAAATAAGTTAATATATGTTCGTGACACATACCTTATGCCATGGATGTTTTTAATAGCGTAACTGATCTCCCTTCGTAACTCTTTCTCATCAAATTCCATCTGATGTAGTGCAACAAACAGGACATCAGAATGAGCTCTGATTTCTGAGCTCTGAATGCCATTGGATTTTTTTACTGTATTAATCAATTCAACTTTAACAAACTACCTTAACAAGCTCAAAGGGAAAACGCTCGTGAAAGACACGGTTGATTTTGGCTCCTCCTGAAAGCTGCACTGTGTCCACCTGATCCCCAGATCCCTCGATCCGCTTCTCAAAATCCAGCCCGAAGTGTTGTATCAACCTGGATAACAAATGAACAGCATGTGTTTGTGTGTGTGGCCTCTCCAGGTCTGGTCTTATCTACAATGTGTTTGTGTTTGTGTTTAGGCAGTAAACAAAATGTGTTTGTGTTTAGGCAGTAAACAAAAGTCTTGTTTATTGCAATATGGTAAAGACTAGTGTGTTTGCCTCCATGTTCGTTTGCGTTTATCTGCGCATGTGTATTTATTCTCTGAATTAGAGTGAGTTTATGTGTGTGTGAACCCACTGCATTAAGGCCTTGGTCTTGCGTGAGGGGTCGTCTGGGTTCAAATACTTGTACTCTTCTGCCTCCTTATCCAGCGAGAGAAGCTGAGTCTGTAATTGACTACGTAACGCTGGTAATGTGTCACGGATGTGGTTGGTAAGTTGCTAGGGAGACAAAAAAGAGAAGAAATACAATTAAAGCTATCATTTCCATCTGTGGGCTCTCATGTATTTCCCAAATGCGGTACTTCTTGTAATGTTCTGTGTCTTGTCACCTGGTTGAGGAGCCTCTGTAAGTACGGAGTGCCCATGCAGTCTGCCATGTGTCTGTATGCAGGATGTGACTTGAAGAACCGTTTCTCTGCAGCCAGAGCTGCACCGATGTCCTTTTTTCCCTCAATGTCCTTCTGACCACGGTTTACCACACCAATATAACCTGAAGCCACAGCATTTTCATTCTTTCAGATACAGTGTTTTACAATGACGCCTCTTTGTTTTAGAGAAAAGTCATTAAGATAATTATCTTGTAGAACCTGCGGTGAAAAATGTGACCTCATTATTTCAAATTGAAATAGCTCACAGAATACTGAACTTTGTTTGTTTTGCATTGGAGTATCAACCAATTTACACGTATTTACATTTGAATGGGTTGCACAGAATAACAAAAATTTTAAAACAATTTTGCTTTAATGAAACTAAAACATCACACTTATAACATCATGTGATGTGATGCAGTTTTCTAAAATGGTTTTGAATTTGATAGTTTGTCCATGCACTTCTTTCACTTTTTTCAACCTTATTATCCTGTGAAATGTCTTCTTTTTTAACACACAATGGTAAGATTATATCACAGTTTTTATTAGTTTTACATTTTGTCTACACAAGCCGCCGTTTTTTATTCACACCCCAAACAACTTTTTTCTTCTTTGAAGAACTAGAATAGCTTCATTTTAAATGTGTGATTTCTAGACCTGGAAAAGCCATTATATACAATTATTAAATTAATAAAATCTTAAAACACCATGGGTATTTTTCAGAAAGAATACATAATTTCCTGGTTATATATATATATATTCTCTCAAATATTTTCTTGGGTAGAAATTCTGAGTAAACTTTTTTTTCTTCCAATTTACTCGTCCTTAAACCTTAAACAGTAATTCATGTCATGTAACATTCATGTAAATTAATTGGTTAAAAAGAGTGGGATGCCTAAAGTACAGTCAGCTGCTAAAACTTCAGGATTTCTGAAATGTAATTATATTAATTATAATTGTTTTAGTTATGTATTTGAATCTATGGACATGCCTAGTATCTGTAATTAAAAAAAAAAAAAAAAAAAAAAAAACTTTTGAAAACAAAACATGACAGAGGATGTACCAAAGAAAACTTTGAATATTTTTGTTGAGGACTCTGAATATTGTTGTGGACAATGGGATGCCTTGAGTCAAAAAGGTTGAGAAAAAAGCATAAGCTCAGCTCTGTTCTGTTCTTGAGTATTGTGACCCAACAAAAATGGAAAAGTCAAGGTCCTACAACTAGAAGTCAGACTGTATCCGATCTGCATAAATGACAAATAGGATTTCTAGAGTGTCTTAACCCTCGTCCATGGCTGGACTTCTGTGTGTCTAATGCATTAAGGCAGCAGCAGGAAGCATGAAGACTCTGCACCTGGCCCTGTTTTAGCCACTATAGCCTACAGCAGACTTGCTTGGCAGTGGCCCAGGTCTTAGACCAAACTGCACAGGCCTCTACTGACACATTTCTACATGTGTGCTGTACCTCTGCGAAGTGGCAGTAACCTGTTCTCCAGCACGTCCCTGACATCTGTGCCTTTGTCCACCAGATCCAGCTTAGTGATCACGCCAATGGTGCGATGGCCTGACAGTAAGATCAGGCAAAGCAGGAAGAAAAACAAGAAGGAAAAACATTACAATGATGTGAATGGGCCAAAAGGGGATATAATTGAGGACAGATATGAACCATAATCGTTCTTTCCCACTCACCCTGCGGATCCACGTCTTTGGCCAGTTTAAGAGCATCGGAGTTAGCCAGATCCATGTTAGCGGGTGTGACAGCAAGGATGAGACAATTCTCTCTGCAGATGAACTGCATGATCATGTCTCTGATCTGGTATTCAATGTCAGGAGGCTGATCTCCCACTGGTACTTTAGTTATGCCTGGAAGATCTATCAGAGTCAAGTTCAAAACTGCAGAAAGAAAATGAGAAAAACAAAGACAGAGATATTTGGCCAGAGATACTTCTAGGAAAGAAAAAAATATAAATTAGATCTCTCCGAGGCATGGACAACATTAAAAGGAGAGCATATATTGTTTTTATTTTATTTTTTATTTTTTAAATAAATGAATACTTTTATAAGACATTTATAATGTAACAAAAGATTTCTATTTCAAATAAATGCTCTTCTTTTGAACCTTCTATTCATCTAAGAATCCAGAAAAAAATGTATCACGGTTTCCACAAAAATATTAAGCAGCACTGTTTATTATCAACTGTTTTCAACAATGATAATAATGAAATGTTTCTTGAGCAGAAAATCAGCTGCTGAATATTCAGCTTTGCCATCACAGCAAAAAGTTACATTGTAAAATATATTAAAGTAGAAAACCGTTTTAATGTGTTTTTGATAAAAATAAATGCAGCCTTGTTGAGCATAAATGCGTTAAAGTACATTAATGAATTACTTGTTTTCTGACAATAATACCATTTGGAGAGTAGACACGAAGGTTTATGGGAATGGAGGATATGCCCTTATTTGTTCCTGTGACTCTGTCTGTCTCTGCTTCAATCTCCAGTCGGACATCATCAAAGTCTGTAAACTTCTTTCCTTTACAGTGCAGAAACTCTGCATGCTCTGTAGTGGAGAACGGAAAGTACGAATTAGAAAAGTAGAAGATGATAGGGCCTTAAGGAACTGACATTTTGCAACAGTTTGCAACAGTTTGTAATTCAGGAAATTCAAAGATCTGTCAGTTCTCCACTCTCCATACTGACTGATTTTAATCTTAACAGAGGAGACACTGACCTCTAGTGCTCAATGCACATACTCCATAGACCACAAGATATAGGCTATTTTTTCGAAGTAGAGATGGAAACCAAAGACTCAGACTAGTACGGATTATAAAATTAACTGTATAGAATATTGTTACCAAAAGGGATTTGATAAATTAAAATTGAAATTTGAAAGTTAATTATTTTAAATTTGTAGGTGTAATATTGAAATCCCAATTAAAGTTCATCGACATATTTAAAAAAAGGTTCAAAACTATTTTTAACTGCTTTTGTATGATTAGACCTTATATACCCATTAAAGTAGCCACATTTTCTATGTGTGCAATGATTGTGTGATAATTTGATGTCAGGGTAAGTTAATACAACAACAATTTACTAAAATCTGAAGTTTTTCCTTTGCGTTTTTGAAAGGTTTTGTGTAGACAACAGCATTGTCCAAAAAAAATTGCTGGTTGACGATTTGCAATTTGTAAAGAAACACGTGCCTAAAGACTGAACATGTAATACGCATACGCGTCACGTCACCGTTTTTGTCGTTTACACAGAGACGATAAAAATCGTTTTACAAATTTCTTATTTGTGAAATGTGTAAATGTTTTTTCTTCTAAAGTTATTTGTCAATTAATAACGAAACAAGAAGAAAGGGGAGTGACTATAAGGGTGCATAAATGTAAATAATTGTAGTGTACAAAGATGTAGAACAAGCTTTTGTGCAGTCATCATTTTCAGTGAAGGGAATTATAGAATGATTTAACAACAGATTTTAAAAGGCAAACAACTGAAAAAATTCTCTTCAGCTTTACCTGGCTTTGTGATAATTGGTTAAATGGTTATTTGTTGAATGTGTGTATTTTTATTGTATTACTGTGTCTTAAATTTTAGATTGTTTGTTGGTTGTAATATTTTTAGGTCCGTAGTAAAAGCAAAATGTACTAAAATGTAGTATCCTACACTATTGTCACATGAACTCAGCAAGTGATATCTTTACTTCAAGGGTGGAATCTATTTTTTTTAATAATCCAATGTTGTGTAATAAAAAATAAAAAAATATAAAAAGTAACAAAAAACTGTACTTGTATACATATACAGTATAACGAGTTATATTGAGATATTCCGAACAACGTTTTGGTACCTGATCACTAATTAAGTACCACAACCAAAATGTGTGTGCATGTGAGTATCACTCATACCTGTAGTTGAACTGATGAGCTGAAGGACAAGTGGTCTCCTTGTAACAATTCCTGATCCTCTAGGCAGGAAATCTCTGAGAATATAGCATTGATCATTATGTCAAAAAAATTATAATTCACTCATGGAGTAGACACCTTGTGCAAGCCAAAATACAATTCTCCCAAAAAAATATACACATAAAACTTCCCCCACATGATACACGGACAGAGTCCCTTGTCTGAGGCAGAGTGCCAGAGACTCTGTCATTGCATACTTGGATTAGTCCAGTTTTACAGTGAAACCATAAACCTTGTCCCACCTCCTCACACCCTTCATGACCCTCATACTCTGATATTTATGGCACGTTTTCACACAACTTGTACTGGCCTGCACATTTACACATGAGTTGTGGGTGAATTTAGCCTTAAATAACCAGAAAGTAGTCAATTCATAATCCAGTCCTGTTCATTTTCACCATCTATTTGCAGATCACACGAGCGCACTCTATAAATAAAACAGTCCAGATGAGGAACTGCAGCTGGATCACTGATATTCTTTACGGGTGATGTTAAAATATCTCCTACCCCTGTTTAAAGAGCAGAGAAATATCTAAATAACCCAAATCTTAGTTTGATTACCCCCAAAAAGTGTCAACGCTATCATAGTTTTTCAGATCGTGGCTGATTCAATGGTGAGGACCTATTTGTCTTAGAAACAATTTTGTTTTTTTGTTCTTTATCCAATCTATTTCGAAAGACACAACAATACAATGATGGGAAAATTTTGACTTTTCCATGGAAAATGTGTCTGATTAATCCCAGGCTTGAAATGAAGTGTGCGCAGATCTAAAACAGAACTATTTCCCAAAATAGAAGGGAAGGTCCCACTGGATTAGACCTAGTTAAAGGCATCCAGGGAGGAGGCCAGAATGCAGGTAGAAGCTGCATAAAGTGTATAGCATAGACTGCTGCAGTGATGACGTATTTTTGTAGGCCAACCCGGAAGTTAACATCTCCCTGGTTCCCTCGACAAAAACCCAACAAGATTTTTCCATTGGCTTTTTTGATTATTGCAGATTTGGATTTTGAAAAAAAAAAAAAACCTAAACAAAGGCTATAAAACAAATCATGGTCACATGACTTCAACATCACCATCGTTAAGCTTCTGGCAACTCTTTCAGTCTTTATTAAAAAACATTTTCACTGAAAATTTAAGTTAGAATAGTTTGCAAGAGCGCAATTTATAAACACAAAGAGGCTGTGAGAGCGGACTTGTTAGTAGATGAGTTCTCCTGTTCAGCGTGATGATGTTTAATGTCCCCACAAAACTCCATAGTCCCATTTAGCCACTTGTTAGCAAAAGCCTTTTTCAAGACAAGTAAAAGCTTTAAAGGAGGTATTCACAAGGAGGTATTACTGATGTATTTTATGCTTTTATGAATGAAACGTGAAATTATTTAGTGCCTTATTTTAGACTTCAGGATGATGGAACTGGGTCACTCATTTACGGGTTTTGGCCTACAAAAATACATCATCCCTGCAGCACTGCTACTAGGCTACAGATATAAAAAAGAAAATCAACATAGTCAACTGCATCATCATATTTCCACATACTGTTGGTAATGAGGGTTTGGCATGTGTACAAACCACTAACCTTTAAGTAAAGGCCCTGATATAATTCAAACGAAATCGAAGAACAAATTGATGTGACATCATTTCGAACAAAATCAGGTTAAAACGAAGTTTGTTTGGAGTTCGTTTTGGGAGTTCGAAACAGCTTGCTTAAGCGAACTTTCCAGAAAAGTTTGCGCCGGCTGGTAAACACTTCCATACTATATTGGTTTGTGGCGATTACGTAATAGGTACGTGTGCGCTGAGGCTCCGCCTTTTTTCACATGGAAATCTTCTCTGGTTAAATTTTTCTGTTCAGTCAGGCATCCGTGACTAAAAACATGAACACACTGGAGAACTGCTTTATAGTAGAAAATGAAATTGTACCTCTGATGAAATGAGACGAAATGAGAAGAATGAAAAAGCCTTTCGCCGTGAGTATATCAGGGCCTTAAGTATTGTACGTATTTTAGCCATGAAACTACAGTATATGAACAAGCCAGCCTGTGGTATTTAGCTTGAATTTTCACCCAGGCAGTGACTCATCTGTGTGTTTGACACATGGCTCACTATTCTACAACAACGTCCTTTACATTCCCAGTAATTCCCAATACTTACCCTTGACCTCCACTTTCTAACCATTTAACAAAGCCCCTCTTGACTCAACTGCTGCAGCCTCATCTTCTCCCCCTTTTCCTTCCTTTCTTCTTCACTATCTGCTTATTTCACCCTGTCCCTCCCCCAGTACCCAGCATGCATTACTGTAGTAAACAGACACAGTAATACTGAATTGAGCACTGCCTATGTGTAACATTGCATTAATGTTTACACATTTCAGCAGGTGTTTAAGTAAGCATTTCAAGATTGATTAAAGCACTAGCTCAAGCAAAAATAACATTCTGTCATTATTCATACTAAGCTCCAAAACTGGCAAAAAGCACCATAAAAAAGCACAGCCTGTGTGGCGGAAGAAGGGGTGGAGACTGAGGTAGATTGGGAGCCAGGGAGGAGCAGACAAAGTTGGTGACCAGGGTGGAGCCGGCTGGGCAGGTGCGGAGCTGAAGACCACCAAAGCGGAACGGGCGGAGCCGAAGACCATTTCAAATCAAATCAAATCAAATCAAGTATATTTGTATAGCGCTTTTCACAATACAGATTGTATCAAAGCAGCTTCACAGTATTAAAATAAAATAATACAACAAAGTTTGTTTCTAGTGGAATTTATTGATTGATAGAATAAAATTAAATATCCCCAAAATATCCCCAACTGAGCAAGCCAAAGGCAACAGTGGCAAGGAACCGAAAAAACTCCATCAAGCGGCCTAATGGTGTCCTAAAACTCCATCAGGTGACCTAATGGAGAAAAAAAAAACCTTGGGAGAACCCAGGCTCAGTCGGGGGCCAGTTCTCCTCTGGCATTTATGAACTAGAGGCCGGATTGTAGTTTGAAACTGTGAGATTAACAATATTATATGAATGCCTGGCTGAAAAGATGCGTCTTTAATCTAGTTTTAAACTGGGAGAGTGAGTCCGAGCAACGAACAGTATCAGGAAGGCTATTCCAGAGTTTTGGAGCCAAATGTGAAAATGCTCTCCCTCCTTTGGTTGATCTGGATATCCTAGGTATGACCAAAAGCCTTGAATTTATTGATCTTAAAGAGCGCGATGGATTATAGGGTGATAGAAGATCCGCTAAATAGACTGGAGCTAAGCCGTTTAGGGCTTTATAAGTCAGTAGCAATACCTTATAATTAATACGGAACTTTATAGGTAGCCAATGTAGTGATGATAAAATCGGTGTTATATGATCATATTTTCTTGATCTAGTAAGAACTCTAGCGGCTGCATTTTGGACTAACTGTAGCTTGTTTATTGAGGATGCAGGACAACCGGCTAATAAAGCATTACAGTGATCTAGTCTCGAGGTCATGAATGCATGAACTAACTTTTCTGCATCAGAAACTGATAGCATATTACGTAGCTTAGCAATGTTTCTAAGGTGGAAAAAGGCTGTTTTTGTAACATACGAAATATGATTTTCAAAAGACAGGTTACAATCGAGTATAACACCCAGGTCTTTTACTGTAGAGGATAAAGTAACAGGACATCCTACGATGTCAAAGTTGTATTGTGAGAGGTTCTGTGGGCGGTTTTTTGAACCGATAAGTATTACCTCTGTCTTGTCTGGATTTAATAATAGAAAATTACGCGTCATCCAATCTTTTATATCTTTAACACACTCTGTCAATTTGGATAATTTAGCGTTTTCATCCGGCCGTGATGAAATATATATTTGAGTGTCATCAGCATAACAATGGAAACTAATTCCATGTTTCCTTATAATATTTCCAAGTGGCAGCATATATATTGAGAATAACAGAGGGCCCAACACAGATCCCTGCGGCACTCCATAGTTTACTGGAATTATGATCGATTTTTCTCCATTTAAATAGACAAAATGGTAGCGGTCTGATAAGTATGATCTAAACCAGCTTAATGCTTGTCCTTGAACACCAGTATAATTTTGTAGTCGATCTAAGAGTATTGTATGATCTATAGTATCGAACGCAGCACTTAGATCAAGTAAAACTAGTATTGAGAAACAGCCTTGGTCAGAAGCTAAGAGTAAATCATTTGTGATTTTAACGAGCGCAGTTTCAGTGCTATGATGCGGTCTGAATCCCGACTGAAACTTTTCATAGATATCATTTTCTTGCAAGAAAGAGCCCAGTTGAGTGGACACAACTTTTTCTAGTATTTTAGACATAAAAGGTAGATTTGAAATGGGTCTATAATTTGCTAGATTATGCGGGTCTAATTGTGGTTTCTTAATGAGAGGTTTTATCACTGCCAGTTTAAATGTTCTTGGAACATGACCTAAAGATAAAGACGAGTTAATAATATTGAGGAGAGGCTCTTCCACTACAGGTAACACTTCCTTCAGTAGTTTAGTTGGTATAGGATCTAATAAACATGTTGTTGTTTTAGATGAAGTGATAAGTTTATTTAACTCTTTTTGTTCTATAGTTGTAAAGCACTGTAATTGTTCTTGCGGGGGGAAAATTGAGGCTGAATTATAAGGTGCGATTGAGGATTGAACGTTTACAATTGTGGTTCTGATGTTTTCTATTTTCTCAGTGAAGAAGTTCATGAAATCATTACTACTAAACTGTAACGGGATATTTTGTTCGGGTGACGTCTGTTTATTTGTTAGTCTAGCCACGGTGTTAAATAAAAACCTAGGATTGTTTTGGTTGTTTTCTATTAGTTTGCGGAGATGCTCAGCCCTGGCCGCTTTTAGGGCCTTTTTATAACGTGACATACTGTCTTTCCACGCGATTCTAAAGACCTCTAAATTAGTTTGTTTCCATTTACGCTCTAAATTACGGGTTTCTCTCTTTAGAACATGCGTAGTATTATTGTACCATGGTGCTTTAATTTTCTCTGTGACCTTTTTTAATCTAACGGGTGCAACAACATCCAATGTTCTAGAGAGAATGGTGCTCATAGTGCTAGTTAGTTCTTCTAGTTCATCTGTTTGTTTGGGTTCAGGCAGCAGCTGAGACAGATCAGACAAGCAACTCGAGAAATTATCTATGGTGGATGGAAGGATTGTTCTGCCTGGTCGAAAACGCGGCGCCGCATGACATATTACAGCAGTACGTAATATGCAAGTTACCAAGTAATGGTCAGTGACATCATCACTTTGTGGAATGATATCTATATCGGTTGGATCGGTTCCATATGATATAATTAAATCGAGTGTGTGATTAAGACGATGAGTTGGTCCGGTGACGTTTTGTTTGACCCCAAAGGAATTTAATAAATCTATAAACGCAGCCCCTAACGCATCATTTGGATTATCTACGTGTATGTTAAAATCTCCAACAATTAATGCTTTATCTACATTGACCAATAGATCTGAGAGAAAATCTGCAAACTCTTTTAGGAAATCAGCGTAAGGCCCAGGCGGTCTATATACGGTAGCCAAGGCTAGAGATAATATGGATTTTTTTCTAACATCTAAGAGCGTAACATTTAGTACAAGTATTTCAAACGAAATAAACTTATAACCCGTTTTCTGAGTAACATTGAGAATATCTCTATAGACCACTGCAACACCGCCGCCACGACCAATCAGACGGGGTTCGTGCTTATAGGAGTATCCTGATGGAGTAGACTCATTTAGACCGAAATAATCATTAGGTTTAAGCCAAGTTTCAGTAAGGCAAAGTACATCGAAGCTATTATCCGTGACTATTTCATTTACAATAACTGCCTTAGGTGTGAGTGATCTAATGTTTAGAAGACCTAGCTTTAGAAATTGTTTTTGGTTACTAATAGCAACATTTTCTGGTTTAATAACAATTAGATTTTTTCTAGATCCTGCAGTAGATTTATTATTTGATCTCACTAAACGAGGAATAGACACAGTTTCTATGCAATGTTCTACACTATTTATATCAGTTAATTTGGTGCAGCAGAGACTATGATTTGAACTTTTGGTTACTAGTCAAAAGGTATTTAACATTTTGGAGATGTTATCTGACAGAAGATCCGATCCGAATCTGCTTGGGTGTAAGCCATCAGCACGGTAAAGCCTAGGACGCTCCCAAAACAGATTCCAATTATTTACAAAGAGCAGTTTCTGCCGTATCGATCAGATTCCTGAAGTCTTTCTTCAGAACCTCTGTCTGTCGCAGCCTGATGTCGGCCCCTCCCGCGTGCAGGACCACAGTTCCGACGCGCTCGTTCAGAATCTCGGGAACGTGAGCAGCGATTTCAGAAACACGGGCACC
Source organism: Abramis brama (assembly GCF_963993115.1). Classification (NCBI taxonomy): domain Eukaryota; kingdom Metazoa; phylum Chordata; class Actinopteri; order Cypriniformes; family Leuciscidae; genus Abramis; species Abramis brama. The sequence continues at coordinate 15,350,823 of NC_139980.1, forward strand.
AGGAAAGCAGTGACTATGCACCTTACTTTTATTTAACGTAGCTTGTACGTGTCGAACGATGGAATCACCGATGATCACAGCATCGTGTTCTGTTTCGCGAAGAGGGGAGAAGCGGTTTTGTGTGGATATCTCGAAAACCGGGAGGGTCGGAGAGAGTTTTCTTGGTCTAGACCTGACTCGCGTCTTCCGCTGCGGAAATATCCAGGCTTCGTGGTGGCATGTTGGAGCCGGCGTAAACGAGACCATAGCTGATCGCGGCCTCGACGCTCGTGACCGATGCTGAGTAACGCACGGAGTAGACGAGGTCGGAGTCAGCGGGTTAGTAACGTTGACCACTGATTTGTGTGCATCGGCGCGTGATGTTTCAAGAGCTAACCGCCGGTCTATCAGCTCGGCTTTTCTCACTAAAAGGTCGTGGATCTGTTTCTCAACAGCTTCCAGCTCAGACTGCAACGCGTGTAGCTCAAATGTGTCCTCACCTCCACCAAAAGGTAGACTACTTACATCTGATATATTCGCCATTTTAACAGATGGACAGTAAGTTAAGTTAGCAACGACGCTACCAGTGATGCTATCAATATTAATACTAATTTATGACTGAAGTCTTGGATATAATCCGTCTTTTTAGTGGTACAGGTGTAGAGTAGACGCACGATAGGCAAAAAAAATGTTTGTTTGTAAGTGAGTGTGGAGAAGACGCGTTCAGCCGTGATCCACAGGAGTAACCTATAAGAGTATCCGACGTTGGATCACTAATAGGCTTGAGACGCGTCTGCTCAACAGTCCGCGTTGTAACTATGAGGTGAGGAAAAATAGAAAATGTTCGTTGTAAGTGAGTTTAAAGAGAAATCAAGAATTATAAATCAATCGATGGAGCTCCAAAGACAACAACGCGTTCAGACGCGACGCATGCGCATTCGAAACAGGAAGTGAGTTATGTTTCAGTGGAACTAGAAATCCCCACAGCAGGGCAGACGGAGCCAAAGACCACTTCAGCAGAGTAGGCGAAACTGTAGATCCCCACGGTGAAGCAAGAAGAGCAGAAGACCACAACGGTGGAGCTAGTGGGAATGATGACAACCATGGTGAAACAGGCTGAACTAGAGACCACCGCGGCAGCTCTGACAGAACTAAAACAGAGAGGTTAGAAACGGCTGGCCGTCACAGTGAGTTCATAGATGACCTCTGTGGTCGTGTCAGGGCAGGCAGGAAGTTCAGGGATGACCTCCGTGGTCATGTCAGAGTCAATAGAGTGCATAGGTGACTCATGATTGGCCTCCGCCAGTTTTGAAAGCTTTGGGACAGCCTTAGTTGCTTCAGATGCGGCAGCCATAACGGCTGGAGACTCTGGAGTGGCAGCCATGAAGGCTGTGGCAACCATGACGTGAAGAGGCTCTGGCGTTTTGGCCATGGTGGCTTGAGACTCTGGCATGTTGGCCATGTTAAAACTAATAATTTTGAATGAATAAATAACTTAGCTATTATCTATAGCTTTTCCAAACTTTATATTGCTGCTCTTCTTATAGTACTTTTATGTTCTCCTCTGGATGAATCGCTTGTGTTGTAGTGTTGCTCAATTTTATGTAACTTTTTTAGTCAAAGTGTCTGCTAAAATTATAAATGCAAATGTAATGTAAACCAATGTGACAGCCTGGGAAATTCCTCAATAACAAAAAAAGATTACAAATACATCAGCAACATTTTATTTCTGCATTTTGTTATGTCATCAACTAGTCATGTAAAAATCAACTACATCCTCTACTAAACCCAAGCACTATGCTCCCTCTATCAGTGAGATCCCATTTCACTAACCCATTTCTCCAGGCATCTCTGGTGTTCCACTGACTGGCAGTGATACTGAGATCACAGATGGCTGAGGGTGCAGTGCTCTCCATTCATATATAACCCATTACTATGGATACATGTACTAATTTTTTGCTGTGCATGAGCTCTAAGTAGGGCACATATGACTGCACTGCATAAGTTCATTCTGGTGCATAAATGAAAACCATTTGCAACTCATTGTACAGTATTTCAGGTGATCAATTTTAACATTAAAAACAGAGGCAGACCACATACCGTATTTTCCAGACTATAAGTCACACTTTTTTTCATAGTTTTGCTGGTGCTGCAACTTATAGTCAGGTGCGACTTATATATTAAAATGAATTCATACTGACTGACATGAACCAAGAGAAAAAATTACCGTCTACAGCCGCGAGAGTACTCTATGCTGCTCCTGTAGCCTACCCCTGAAAAAATTAACTGAAAACAACTGAAAAACTGTTAACTGAAACATTAACCTAAAGACAACTGAGAAAGCCTGAACACAAACAAAATTCCCCACAAAAAGAAAAAAATCTCCATGTTTTCAGTGCTGATGCGGTGGTGACGCGTTCTTGTAAAATGTAAGGGTGGCGCTGTCAATAAAGCACCTAAAGCTGTCACAAAGAACCGGCAAAAGTAATGATTATGAATATGTCAAGATATAGCAAGGAGACATTTTAATTGTTTACTAATAAACAAGTGTTTTCTGTATCAGTGTCGGCTGCAAAGATGAAGCTGACGATGCTGACTTGCGATCTTCGCAGTAGTGAACGCGCAAGAGAGAAATGCACATTTCATACGGATTACATAAGCAGAGAACAGTCTGTTTTCTTTCGTTTTGAATTATTCTGTTTAAAAGTAGACGTTTCAAGCTTTCTATAGATATATTTCTCAGGTCTGTGAGGCAAGTAGGCTACCTTATACGCTGAGTTTCGGTTCATTTATGAGACCAGCTCCAGTTCACGCGCCGGCGCCTTCGTGTCATGATTATCTATTTTCTACTATATTTACTTCTTATTTATTAAATCCACCATGGTGAAACAGGCTGAACTAGAGACCACCGCGGCAGCTCTGACAGAACTAAAACAGAGAGGTTAGAAACGGCTGGCCGTCACAGTGAGTTCATAGATGAGAAAGCCTGAACACAAACAAAATGCCCCACAAAAAGAAAAAAATCTCCATGTTTTCAGTGCTGATGCGGTGGTGACGCGTTCTTGTAAAATGTAAGGGTGGCGCTGTCAATAAAGCACCTAAAGCTGTCACAAAGAACCGGCAAAAGTAATGATTATGAATATGTCAAGATATAGCAAGGAGACATTTTAATTGTTTACTAATAAACAAGTGTTTTCTGTATCAGTGTCGGCTGCAAAGATGAAGCTGACGATGCTGACTTGCGATCTTCGCAGTAGTGAACGCGCAAGAGAGAAATGCACATTTCATACGGATTACATAAGCAGGGAACAGTCTGTTTTCTTTCGTTTTGAATTATTCTGTTTAAAAGTAGACGTTTCAAGCTTTCTATAGATATATTTCTCAGGTCTGTGAGGCAAGTAGGCTACCTTATACGCTGAGTTTCGGTTCATTTATGAGACCAGCTCCAGTTCACGCGCCGGCGCCTTCGTGTCATGATTATCTATTTTCTACTATATTTTTCTTATTTATTAAATCCAGGCAATTGGTTGATGAAACATTGATTAAAATTAAGATACAATTAATACAAAACTAAATTAAATTTAAAGACAGTCTTTGTGCTTTCTGTTTGAGGTCTCTGTGAAAGTTTTAAAGCAGTCTTTTAGTGCCGCTTTCAGAGCGGTCACATCCGTAACATTGTATTTTTTGTTAAATAAATTTCTTAATAAATGCGACTTATAGTCCAGTGCGACTTATATATGTTTTTTTCCTCTTCATTACGCATTTTTTGACTGATGCGACTTATACTCCGGAGCGACTTATAATCCGGAAAATACGGCAACTTATTATATGGTCAGGTGTTCTGAAGCATGGAGAAACATGATTTTGATGAGTGATAGCCAAGGTCATGGTTTTAATTCCCATGGAATCCAAGAACTGATAGAAATAAATTTAAGTGCCCCTATTATGCTTTTTTCAAATATTATCTTTCACACAGTGTGTAATATAGCTGTTTGTAAATGTAAAAGGTCTGCAAAGTTTTAAAGATCAAAGTGCATGACAAATAAAGTTATTGTCTCCTAATTCAAACAATTGATTCTAAAGTGCTGTAATTAGTCTTACCTTCTGTTCCATACCTACACATACCAATGTAACAAATTTACATTTTTTTTTATTTTTTTATTTTGAGTGTATGTAATCTTATTGTAGGAGACCTCCAAAACAAAATCTTTAAAATGGCATAATAGGGGCACTTTAAATTCTGTCTAAGTCGCATGGGATAAAACTGTCTGCCAAATGCATACCTTTAAACTGTGGGTTTGTAGCATTCTTCTAGTCTAACTCAAACAGTAGAGCATGACACTAGAAATGCCAAGGTCATGGGTTTGAATCCCAGGGAATTTAATTTGAGATGTGGGCACTGGACTCAAAAAATGGCGGTTTACATTATTATAAAAAGCCACTGTAGCATAATGCAATTACACAGGGGTTATAGCTGCCCTATAATGTGTCATCAAGTGTGTAGTCATCTTCATCATCATTTAGTGCAACTTTCACTTTTCTAAAGTATTCATTACTTTTTCAAGTCTTTTTGAAAAGGGGAACATGTAACATCTTTGTGTGTTTTTACACTTTCGGGGATGTATTAATTTTGACATACAGTATGTGATTGCTTCAAGCTCCAAGTGGGTCAACATGTTCTAAACAACATAACATTTGCTATACAGAATTCAAGAGTCATTAAAAAATAACAGCCTGTCTATCAAAACAGAGTAAACTGGGTTTCCACTAACTGCCTGAAAGCATGATGCCTCACACACTGACTGGGATTTTGGTCAGAATGCTTGAGTGCCTCCGACTCAGATAAGCAATGAATCCTATTCTCAGTCAGACACACTTATCTTAGGCTCTATTCACTTCACTTCAGCTCACCAAACTGATATCCCCCGAGCAAACAATAGCTTTCACTAACAATCACAGCTTCCTGTTGGACAGGGCCAGTCTTTCCATGCGGAAACCAGAGTGCAAAGAGAAGATCCTGTGAGGGTTCTCTTGTGCAAGGAAAACAAAAGATGATTAAAGACTTGAAACTGTATGCCTTACAGAGACTCTTAAAATAGTTTCATAATAATGATCCTTCAGAAATGATTATAATATGCTGATTTGGTGCTTAAGAAACATTTATTATTATTATCAATGTTAAAAAAGTTGTGCTAATTAATATATTTCTGGAGATTTTGATAAATTTGTTTAAGGATTCATTAATGTTTGATGAATAGAAGGAACAAATGAAAAGAAACATGTCCCTTAAACTTTTGAACAATAGAGTGTGTGAGAGTGAGTGTGTGTGTATTATTTTACACTTAACACATTTAATTAACTTAATTTTTGGTTTTAATATGATCACAAGTTTTAAGTTCAGAGGGTTGCAGAAGAAACCAGGTAGTACATCAAGCTGTTTTATCTTAAGAGATCAATAAAAAAAATGTTATCCCTTTTGAAATGACCGCCTTTAAAAAACAATCGACAATAAGCGACCAAATTATCAGACGCAGAAACATATTCATCTTTTAAGAAAATTAAATTCTCTAATATCAGATCGCCAGCTTGTTCTCATGATCTGTATAGTCTAGAGAAAATGAAGTCAATCTTCAGATTCTGCGTGGCTCAGGGACTTTGGCTTGGCAGGCCATTAGACAGATGGAGGAAGAGGTAGTGACTGCTCCCGACTACAGATGAGAGCGTGACCATCTGCACCTGCTTCAGCTATACACTTCAGTGCCTCTGCCGAAAAGTGACTCGATTCAACACCACTAGCCAATTAATCAGTCAATTCTGAGATTATCACCATCAGCCACATGGCTATTTAATATTTGTATACATTTCTTTTGTTAGGATTTTGACATTTCTATATCATACTTCAGTCATCCTGACTCCTACCTACCACCCAGATATTGATATCAGCCTTTTATTGAAACCCTACATTCATAACGTCTTAGCAATTCCCTGGAATGGTGAACTGAGCTATTAATTATAACACACAGCTATCTAGACAGTGCCCAGTTATGATGGTGTCATACCTGCCCACGAAATTTTCCAGGACAGAGCTTTTGCCCGCACTCTGCCCCCCGACCACCGCGATCTGCGGCAGGTCCAGGTCGCAGCTCTGTCCGATGGCACTGAAGGCGTCCTGCAGGCGGTTCACCAGCGGGATGAGATCCTCCATCCCCCGGTTGCCCATGGTTACGGAGCCGCGAGGATGCGGCGCGTGAATCACTGGGCTCAGCAAACCTTTAGAACAAAAAATATTCAAATTGAGAGAGAGAGAGAGAAACAACTTGCCAAATTTAAATAAGCTCAGTTTTTATCCAGACATAACGTTAGTATCTTAATCAATTATTGGTGACATACAAAACCACTATTACAATCATACTGCGTTACTTGACGATATAAAGTTTATTTATTTTTTGTCTGTACAAAGTGTATGTAATGAACATAAAAATAAGTTAACTTTGTAAATTTAAAACGAAATTAAGTTAACTTACCTGTTGTTCGTTTTTCCGAGCGTTGGTCCTCCTGACAGACGGAGCAGTTCAGAGTAACGGCGCTCGTGTACAGGACACTGAGCAGTGACTGAACTTAAAAACGCACACCCCTTTATATACACGACGAGCCGAAAGAAACTATAAGGCGATAAAGAAACCTAATAAACTATCTTCACTGAAACTCGCCGTTTTAATCATCGAAATAATCTCCGTTTTCATTTGCCCTGAACTCAACTTGTGGTCGAAATCTGACAGCCAACTGTTCGTTCTTCGTTGAGCGCGCTTGCGCGCGTGCTCACGCAGACGCCACTCCTCTAGGGGAATATAAAGATACAGATTTGGTGCTACTCAACTGCTCTTTTTGCTTATTATTGCTTGTTATTAATGTATGAGGAATAATTTTTTTTTTTTTTAAATCAGAATTCAGTGATAAGGAAAAAGGCAGAGTGACGTACCAGCAGTGGCGTGCGGCGCGTGCTTGCGACCCTGCCCCTTTGCTTAATGCTTTCACAATCTAAAAACGATAGACCAGAATGAATACATACAGACTAAAATATGTATGTATTCATAATATTCATAATATATATATATAAAGCAAAACTCAGTCCGTTGCGACCGGTTAATCTTAAGTGTCTATTCAGTGAAAGCAAAAACAAATATAAACACGTGGTTACTTCTATTAATCACTAATTTATTTGAATAGCGGAAACACATACTATTATTATGATATGGAGCAGCAGAAACGAGGATATGGAGCACCAGAATATCAAACATACATGTGAAGTGGTATAAATAGAGCTGAATAACATTAGAAACTAGGACATTTATGCACATCTAGGTAGTAGCTAATACTATTCGATTATAATTTAGTTTTTTTTTATGGCCTTACCCCTTGATAGGACAGTGAATGCCACTGCAGGGTGCATCCACCCTCATGTCAGAACAGTAGACTCATCCAGTAAAAATAACACTGCACAGCCATTATAGGGTTGCCAGATAGTTTGATTCTGTATTAAACACTAGTGAATTTCTCTTTACAGCAGTACATTTAATTAAATGCAGTAAAAATGTCCTAAAACCTTACATTATATGAACATAGTTGATATGTTATTATAAGGAATATCTCAGAAGGAATAAAACAAACAAACAAACAGATATTTAATATTTTTATAAACAGATTTTTTTTTATTTTATTATTTCTGTTTCAGGACCATTACAATTCGTCTTTGTTTGAACATGAAAACAATAAAGCAAGATAAAATGTACTGACATAATAAGGCAGTCTTATTATTATCTGAATTTAAAGTGTATTCCCTATATTGCTAGTATTTGTCCTATAAATCAAGACAATTGCTGTATTGATAATCTGGGTCTTTAAATGAAGCATTTTGATGTTAGTCTTTCCTTTTAGATATAGATCATCAATGATAATAGTTGGTATAGTTTTAACACGTTCAAATACTTTTGAACATTTTTAAATAGTATTTTGGTGTTTTCTTTAAAAGCACTGGAAGAGAAGGGTCATCCATCATCTATCACACAATTATATTGATGTGTGTGGATAAATAATGTATAATAAAAGCTGCAATATTCCATAAAAACATTCAGGGTGACTTAACGGTCAATCAGATGATCTCCTCCTTTCTAAGTCGACGTTTTGTTGTTGTTGTTTTCAACAATAGGATGCAATATGGACCAGACTATATGCCAACACGAGACTGGGACTGGAATAATTTCTTGTAAATGATGCGCACAGGTGAAATCATCTATTTGTTTTATTATTTTTAATTTCTCTCCACACCTTTAGATGACTTTCAGGTCATTTAGCATTGCAGTAATGTCTATTTGAGGCACACATGGTGCAGTCTGGGTGTTTGCACATAGTGTCTTCTGTAGGTCTTTTGCTGTCTGCTGTAATGCTTGTGGAACAGACGGTGGTTTGTGTTCCTCTCCTGCACTTCTGCAACACAGTAGCACCTCGTTGACTTCACCCTCGATTCCACGAGAGAACACACGCGGGAACACGGCTTGAACACGTTCAAGAACTGACATCCTGAGAGCCGAGTCTCGACACACAAGGTTCAACATAAATAGTCCTGTGGGATGGGAAAAAGTAAGATTGATCATGGAAAACAACCACTTATTAAAGCACAAATGTGTATTTTACTAACTATCTCAAAATCAGAACTTTTCAAAACTTCTTTTAGTGCTTACCTCGAGGGGTTAATAAGCTGTAAACGTTCTTCAGAAGTGATGTTTCTACAAAGGCAGATGGAGGGCAGCTCATGCCCAGGGTCGTGTCTTTGCTGTCAACGTCAAACATGATGACATCAAAAGAATGTCCCCCTATAAAGAGTGCAGAAAAATGTAATATATTTTAGAAAGAACAGGTTGTCTTGAGCAGAGCAAAGCAGCTAAAACCCAAATCCACCTCCATCTCTTCTCCATAAAATAGATGACCAATAGGCTATCGAATATTGTTGTGAACAACAGGGGGACTTAGAGTCAAAAAGGTTTCGAATTACGAGATGTTCTCTCACCTTGGCTCTCCAGTGTTTTGATGTGCTCCAGTCCGTCTCCCAGTATAACTTTCAGCCTCTTGTCGGTCTGAAATCCAAACCAGGTCTGAGCCACTTCCAGCACTGCTGGGTCCAGTTCAACCACTTCCACCCGTGCACAAGGCACAAAGTCATGAAGAAACTGGGGCAGACCCCCGCCACCTAGTCCCACCAGTAACACGGATACTGGGTGATCTGTTGGAGTACATGTGACTGACTAATCAGAACAGACTTTTTTGTGAATTATGCATATCGTTGAGGGGGACTGACATTCATCACCATAATAGAGGTCCATATGATTAATGCTCTTTATTGCAGTGTTCTGAACTCATACAATAGCTCTGTGTGAGGAACAAACCAAAATCTACTAGTTATCACTTACCAAAGCTATCTGACATTCAATTTACAGCAAAATGCCATTGGTTCTCACATATGTACTGTAGTAGCCAAACATGCTGTGCCATTCTGTGAATCCTGGGTACAGGCTAGACGCAAGGTTTAGGGAATGGCAAAATTATCAGTGAACATATGCAATAAAGCATTAATAGTGGGCCACTAAAACACATGTGGGCCACTTTTTCACGTTTCTAACTAACGTGAGCGTTTTGGAGAGAAGTGTGGTGGAATCTGTGTATATGAATACTGTGATAATTACTGTACTCGACTTCTCCCAATCTGGCTCTGGGTATAGCCAATTAATGTATTATAATTACTATGTTGTGTGTGTTCTTCATACCTTGTGGAAATTAACATTTTGTGCTTTTGTTGTTGTTTATTATCATTTTTAATTTAGTCGTTTTAATTTCTGCTTTAAAATTGTAAGCAATCAGTTGATTTTAGGTCTAGAATGTAATGTTTCAACCCTTTTTTTGTGCTTATAATGTACAGCATAGGCTACATAGATACATTCACTATATTTTTTGTTCATAGGTTTTATATTACACATTGTTTTGAGTACAACATTTGGCAGGATGTGGAAAAATATTGTTTAAAAGAATGGATTAAAATGAATTTTTAATTAAAACAATTTTTAATGTAAAATAATTTCTCATCCGATTAACCAAAAAAATAATTGACAGATTAATCGATTATCAAAATAATCGTTAATTGCAGCTCTAGTGAACAGTGACTTTTTCCTTCTCTAACGGTCGTTTCCTCTAAACTTGCAATATAACACACGTCTTGTGGATTACTTTTATTTTACAAAAATCATGATTATTTTAGGCTTTTTTTTATAGCCCCTGGTCACTATGAACCATCATTCATTGACAAGAGCTGCATAACAATTCTTCCAAAATTTCTACTTCTACAAAAAAACAAAAAACATGGAACTAATTTTTGAGGGTGTGAACTATTCTTTTCTGTTTCTATGGTACTAGTAGCAGCAAAATTGCAATCAGAACTACAAAAATAATAATGATACATTTCAAACTAATTTTTCAAAAGAACCACTGTTAAAACTCTTAAAGAAATTTTAATTTTATTAATTGATATTATAATAAAAAGCTGCACAACTGTTTTCAACATTGATTATAATAAGTGCTGTTTCTTAAGCACCAAATCATCATATTAGAATGATTTCTGAAGGATCATGTGACACTGAAGACTGGAGTAATGATGCTGAAAAGTCAGCTTTACAGTACCAAAACAGGAATAAATTACATTATAAAATACATTAAAACAGAAAACAGTTATTTTGTAATAAAATTTCACAATATTGAAATTACAATATTACACATATTTTTGACTTCTTTTAAAAGCATTGAAAAATCTTATCGACCACAAACTTTTGAATGGTAGTGTCTACTTCAGGACTTATATTGTTGTCTGCACATTTAGCCAGGATATAATGAATTATTTTAACATCAAATAAAGTACACACTTAACGATTCATAACGATTCTTTCCTAATGTAAATGCTTCAAACTTTTTCTAAGCTTTTTAATGTTTGTACACTTACCTTTACTATTGATTGCATCCATTCCTAGCATGGCAAAACCCGCCACCATGACTTCATGGTGTGTACAGCAGAGAAAACCCCTGTCCACACTGCGATCTTTAGCTTCCATTAAAGCAGGGGCTTCAGAAACAGATGCTTTGGCTTTTTTCTTGTTCTTCTTTTTGTGAGTAGAAGAAGCTGGAGAAATAGACGAAACACTGACATAAGTCTTCAGTCTATCTGTAAACATTGCAGAATTCAAACACAGCTGTTTTCAGCATCCAGGTATTCTGTAACTGCACCTGTGGCTTTAGACCGGAGTCTGCTCTCTGACTGCACCAGCTGGGAATTATTCATGAAGATCAGCCTGCGATAGAGGTGACCATCCTCTCCTCTCACATCCTCCACAGAGTACTCTCCAGTCAAAGCACTGAGCCCTCGTCCAACGACCTCCCTCCAGCCCAGGTCTCCTCCCACAGACAGGAACGGCACCTATACCACAGCAAATGTGAAAGAGAAAGTGCATGAGTGAGGAATAAAGACAAGATAAAGAGCGATACAGCTGCATGTTATTCTCGTGCACCTGCTGATTGGCTGGCATTCCAGGAGGAGCGAGTTCCATCACCATTGGAGAGAGCTCTGATTGGACCGCCTGCATGTCCTCATACTCTTGATCTCGATGCATTGCCACAATGACCAGGCGTCTGAATTTTGCACTGGACGCTAGCTGAGTCCGACCTTCAGCTGAGCCATATAACCAATCAGACTCACGGCCCTGAGGAACTAAAAATCAAAAAAGTTTAATTAATTTTTTTTTATAAAAGTTGCTGTTTAATTGGGAAATGCTTAAGGCTAAGAGTCTATGATTGGATGATTATTGCAGTGATTATAATGTTTCTAGCATGTTATATGTTTGGCAACAGTTCTTCTAACCCTAATTGAGTGTGTAACTTTTCATTTCTTAAACAACCATGTAGGAAGACACATCATGGCCATATTCCAGGATGACAGTGTCAAGATTCATCAGGCTCAAATTGTGAAAGAATGGTTGGGAGGGAGCATGATGAATCATTTTCACACATGAATTGGCACCTCTGAGTCCAGACCTTACATTTTTGGGATGTGCCGGAGTAGACTTTACAGAGTCCTTGACTCTTGCACTGTCAGTGTCAATACAAGATCTTGACCAGAAATTGATACACCTCTTGATGGAAATAAATGTTGTGATGTTATTTCCATCAAGCGGCTGCGGTGCATCAATTTTTTTGACAATGCAAGAGTCAAGCACTCTGTAAAGTCTCCTCCAGCACATCCCAAATAACTACAATCTCACAAATCATTGCAAATTCTAGAAAAATCTAAAACCATTGAATTAAAAACTGACTGTTTTTTGGTGTGAATGTGATTTGTTTGTTGATTCATGGAGATTTACATTTTACATTTACATTTATGCATTTGGCAGACGCTTTTATCCAAAGCGACTTACATTGTATTTCAAGGTACACATTTACATTCTCATCAGTTCTTGCTTTCCCTGGGATCCATGATTTCCCTGGGATCTCATTATCCATGATTCTGCAGTTTTCACTTTTTCAAATTTTCATTTAAAGTTTAAATAACGTGTGCATAGACCATCGATTAACAACCTTGTAGCTCACATTAGGTCGGTCTTAAACGGTTCATAAGTTATCATTAAAAATCAATTCCCAGATTGAATGGGATTTTTACTTCCAGAACTCGACTGTTGCACTCTGTAAAACAGGTAATTACACTTGTCTTAGCCTATGACAATAATAATAACAATGAAGAGGCAAAAGAACCAAATGCTCACCGATAAAGATGGCAAAGTGGTTACTCCGTGGCAGCTTGGCAGAAGGCAGGCTGTCCTGTACAGTCAGAGTGTATCGTGGCTGGCCGGTGGCTGCGTGGCACAGTGTGAGGGACTGTGTGCTGCTAGCATCTGTTCCACCTCTGAGCTTATGAAGCATTAGATTATAGGCCTGCCTTTCCTTCACAGCAGACAACAGCTCCGGTACTGATGCGAGTCTAACTGGAGCGCCATCCTCCCCCTGACAGAGCTCAAGCACTGCAAACGGAGGCGCTTGGCGGAATTTGGTGCAGACCAGAACGAAAACAGGGAGGGCGAAGGAGGTATCGGACACTTCATTCTGCTGTCCACATAGACAGTGAATTCGTACAGCCCAGCCCTGAGCGAAATGTTCCACGGCCAGCTTTATGACATGTTCCTGGGCTAATGTTACGCAAACGTACCGGGCCCCAACACTCAAAACTCTGACAACTTCTGCAAGCATCCTGCCTGCAAGAGCACCGTCCTCTTCTGAAGCCATGGCATCAAGCGTGCCCTTATCTAGGGCTGCCTGAAAGCTCCCGCTCTCAAAGCCTGTCTGGGTGGCATCCATCTGCTGGAAGGTCAGGTCAGGACGGCGCTCTGCGTTCCGCTGGTTCATGTGAGACACCACCGTCTCGCTGATGTCAATGTTGGTTAGCTGATGGTAGCCAACATCATAGAGCTGTTCACTCAGCTCAGAGTTACCACAGCCGACCACCAACACCTGCAGGCCAACAGTTACAATTCTACTTATACGTTTACGTAACACTTGTACAACCTACCTATTTAGGTTCCTAAAGAATTATTGGTTGTTTAAAAATAGTCATTATTTACCAAAAATATTGAAATACTCTAGCTTTTCTCTAGCTCAAAAGTGTGAAAGAAGTAGAGAATCGTCCTTTAGAGTCAGATCTTTAAAATGAATCAGTTGTTCCAGTGACAGTGAAATTTAACTGACTTAAATTTTGGTCTGTTCATCACACAAAGCAGGGCTCGACAATAAGGATTACCCAATGCCAATTTAAATATTCAAGTGCAACAAGACGCGAAACAGGCACACTTCTGAAGCAGCCGCTTTTCAGACAGCATGCAAATGCAGAATTGAGCACTTTTGCACGTCTTCTTGTGCTTGAACGGACACATTCACATAAAAAATGCCTGTCTCGGCGAGTATTCAAGTAAACATAGTCTGTTATATCTTGAGTGATCATAAACAGTTGAGAAATAAAACGTGTAACAGTATATTGGATCCGTGCAGCTCTTAAAGTGTCAGCAGCCAGCCTAGTAAAGCACATGCTGTCTTTGTTTTAATTTTAATTTGATTATTCATTTTCTCTGCCTGAAAATTACTGTTAGACTTACCTAAAAAACTTGAAAAGCAGTGTTTATTTTATTTGTATGTTTTTTCTACTGTATTTCTACTTTCTACTTTTTCTATTTGTGCTATTACAATTTAAAATAACTGTTTTCTATTTCTGTTTTTATTAAACTATATGTAATTTATTTCTGTTATAGTTTACAACCATTCTAATATTCTGATTCGATGCTCAAGAATTTTTATTATCAATGTTGAAATCAGTTGTGCTGCTTAATATGTTTGTGGAAACAATGATAATTTTTTTTCAGGATTCTTTGAACAGAAAGTTCTAAAGAACAGCATTTATTTTAAACAGAAAGTAATAGACACTAAATATTTTGTAATACTATGTCTTTACTATCACTTTTGATCACATTACACCTTACTGAATAAAAGCATTAATTTATTTTTTAAAAGATCTCTTACTGACCCCAAACATTTGAACGGTATTTATGACATATTTGAACTTGACATGAGAGCATCAGGAATCATTAAAGTCTGGAATTATTAAAATCATAGTTACCTTATCACGGGGTTTAATGTATTTATGTAGTACACCGCAGAGCGAGTTGTAGTCTCCGTACCACTCGAAAGCCTTTTCTCCTCTTTTACGGAAAAAGCGCTCCCAGTAGTCGGCTGAGCTGAACTCCTCAGCGGTGCGAGGCAATAAGCTCATGCTTATGGATCGGATACTCAAGCCCCCTCTCAGTTAAGCTTTATTTAGATTTAACTGATGAATTATAACTGTTTGCATTCAGATAAAACTTTACCAAGATATTTAGAGGGTAAATACTACTGAAGATATGATTTCTATGCTACAGTCGTTCACATGTGATGACACTCTCCCACATGTTTTGCACTTTCCACCCGGAGTGATTTTACAGAAGGACGATATAGAACAAGCAGCGATTGGTCAGTGTGTGTGTGGGGGCTGTCCAGAGTGTGGTATATGCGTTCACTGATTGGTGGAAGCTGTAGATCGATGAATACGATTGGTTTATGGCATGACAGAGCCCGAATGTTTTTACCGTTCCTAAAGTGTGTTGTTGCGGGGTCGAAACAGGCTGAAGCATGGCAGTACCTACCGGCAGAACTGTGGTATTCGTTACCGGGAACGCGAAAAAATTGGAAGAGGTGAGAGTATGGCGTGTTTCATAATAGTGAACCAGCCATGAAGTATCCAGTAAAAATACAACGTAAAACAGAATGTGAATAAGCGTCTTGCAGTGCATGAATAGTCTCTCCTCTCCTCTTATGTAACGTAATATGTAATGGCAGCTTCATAAATATGTCCAGTGCTGCTAAATAAACGACTAAAGTTAGTTAGTTAGCGGATTTTATAGTTTACAAGATTTTTCTTTTTAGATTCAAGTTATCAACTGCACACATTTGAGCTATTCCCACAAATAGGCTACAAAACACGGCCTGAAATGTTAAATACGTTTTTATTTGTGTTCAGTGGTTAGGATCATGGTCAATAATACAATACAGCAAATCATAATATGTTTTATTTTATAATAATTTTCAGGAAGATTCGCAAAAATGCAAATTAAAACTAAATGCAGATTAAAACCATGATCTTGACATTTTCTAGAAATAAACGGTAAAAATAAATGTTAACATTATGTAGACAATTAAAAATAAAAACACCGGAATGGGCCAAAATTCAGCCTAATTAAAATATGACTCAGCAGAGGTTAGTATTGATTAAAACCGAGTCAAACACAGTATGTTTTTGCAATTATTATTTTTTTACTAACTGAATCTAATAGTTCCCTGTTCAAACAGGTAGTTCAGATCCTTGGTGACAAATTTCCCTACAAACTGATTTCTAAGAAGATTGACTGTAAGTATTTGACTTTTATACTTATGTTTTGTTGACTTCTCAAACATGCTGTTGCTGTATTTGTAATGTGATTGTGGCTTACAGTGCCTGAATATCAGGGAGAACCCGATGAGATTTCTATACAGAAGTGTAAAGAAGCAGTCAGGCAGGTTTGTAAATTGCACACTTTTTCACTGGCTTTCACTGGGTTGATGCCTCGGCTCACACGTGATCTTGTGTGTTTTCTCTGAAGGTGGATGGGCCAGTGCTGGTGGAGGACACCTGTCTGTGCTTCAAGGCGCTAGGAGGACTACCAGGACCTTACATGTGAGTCTCTCTCTAGTTCCTTTTATATGCTGTAAATATAAAATTATATGCATGGTATACAGTAAATATTTTTCTTCTCTTGACAGAAAATGGTTCTTGGATAAACTGAAGCCTGAAGGTAAGACACTTTGACAAAGATTTGGCCTACATCTATTGAATTAATATGAATTATTAAGCTGTTTTCTTTAATATGTTTGCAGGATTGTATAAATTGCTGGCAGGTTTTGAAGATAAATCAGCCTGGGCTCTGTGTACATTTGCTTTCTGTGCTGGAAAAGAGGAGCCAGTTCAGCTGTTCAGAGGAAAAACCGAGGTGAGCATGTTTATTTACTGTCCCCTCAGATATAGTGCTTTTTACATTGAGGTTTGGTGCTCATACAGTCAATACAAGTTTAAGGATCTCATCTTATTTCCTTCTCTCTTTTCCCCATAATTTCTGTCTCCAATATCACTATCAAAACATAAACTAAATCCATTGACAGATGAGATGTACTGTATATAAGCACCGCAGATTTTTAATGTACTTGTAAGTTGGGGGTCGTTAAAAAAAGTGTTATGCTCACCAAGGCTCCATTTATTTGATCAAAATATAGTAAAACTGTAACATTGTGAAATATGATTTACTTTACTTCAGCATCATTTGTCCAGTCTTTGGTGTCACATGATCCTTCAGAAATCATTCTAATATACAAGCTTTTCTTATTCTTATCACTTTTGTGCTGCTTAATATTTTTGTGGAAACTGTGTTATGCTGTGTTAACCCAATAGCCTGCAGGTTTTTGATTCTTCCCTCAGACATTTCTAATAATATTTTTTTCAGGGCCGTATTGTTGAGCCCAGGGGTCCAAGGGATTTCGGCTGGGATCCTTGTTTCCAGCCTGATGGTTATGAAAAAACGTGAGGAGAATTAGATTTTTAAATTGTGTTTTTCAGGTTCACCACTAGGTGGCAGTATCGGTCAAATTAAATCCAAAATGTACACCTATTTATGATAGACTTTTCCTAGAGTTCATGTGATCGCAGTGTAAGAATGCATAAATTGCTGTATTTATCTTTAAAGAATGAAATATTAACTTAAATCAGTGATAAGGGAACACACGCCTTATAGACAGTTTATTTAACGGTATCTCAAATCGAATGCTGTCAGATAAAATGATTAGAACCATTCAAAGCTCTTTTGATTTGATCCTGCTTTTGTTTTTCTGTTTCCTCTGTGCTGTGTTTCTGTGGGCAGTTATGCTGAGCTCCCTAAAGAAGTGAAGAACAGCATCTCCCATCGGTACCGTGCCCTGGCAGCCTTGTCGGAACACTTCTCCCAGCAAAACGACACACCGGAGACTAAGCGCACAAAACACCAGGACTGAGTTCTGTTCTCTTTCCAAACAGAATCGGCCAATCACAGCTCAGTTTGGATCTGCCTCAAATCAATGTACTAATGTGCTGATCTTAAACGGTTTAATATGTACTCCATCCTCTTTGTCTTTTAAATAAATGCTTTGTTTATAAAAAATATATATTTCTTTCATTCTAATATTCATTTAAAGTTGTAATGAATCTAGATGGATTTTAATTAAGTTACCATTAGCTATAGTAACTATAGTTAGCTTTATGTAAAAACTGTTTATGGTATGTCCCCATTTGAATTGCTGTGTAAAAGTGTGTGTGTGTGTGTGGCTATACGTTTGAGGGCCGATTGTCCTCACTTATATAGTGAAATATTATGATAACTGACTAGTAAGGACATTTTACTGGTCCTTACTAGTTAAAAGGCTTGTAAATTGGCCAGAATATGTTTTTATTTAAATCGAGTGTTTGGCATGTTTGGTTTTTTTGGTAGGATTAGGGTAGGGCTTGGGTTGATATAAAGTCAATGGAAGTCTATGCAATGTCTTCACTAATATAGTGAAGCACTATCGTGTGTGTGTGTGTGAGGACTGAGCAAGTCTCCGGATAGAGACGTGGGGAATTCAGAGTAATAAATCTTCCGGATGTTCCTGTGACACCTCCTGTGTGTTCATCTGCCCTCTGCGCAGGGGGGATGTTACTCTGTATTGCAGTTTTATCATTCACTGTTTGTGTTTCTCATTATTAATGGCATGCAGGCAGTGTTTTCACTGCTGTTTCTTGCATTCTCTGTCATTCACTCACTCGCTCACTCACTTTCTCTTCCTGGCCCTCTTTCCCTCATGACAAAGAAGCCTTTATTGGTAACACGTGTGTATGGACGCATTTGATTGAGAAAGCAGTATCGCCTCTCTTAAAGAAGGTTCAAGAACCTATTTCATTTGGGGGGAAAAAGATATGAGATGTTCCAAAGTATTCTTTTTTTTTTTTGGTGTTTCCTAAGGCAAGCATCACTATAATGCTTTTACTTGAGAGGTTTGTTCAAATCACAAACAGCAAATATTACATTTCAGATACTAATAATGTGGCTTGCTGAGGAGAGGTGTGCTGTTACATTTCTATTACTTTTTATTATTAATAAACAAGCAGACTTTCTTTGAATACCCTGTGCTGGAGCAGCAGCTCATTTGCATTTAAAGGGACAGACACAAAACGAAAATTTGTAACATGCTATATACAAATATCTGTGAGGTATTTTGAGCTAAAACTTCACATACACACTCTGGGGACATCAAAGACTTATTTTACATCTTGTAAAAAGGGTATTATACCACCCCTTTAAAATAAATTGATACATAAATACTTTTTTCAGCAAGGATGCATTAATTTGAGCAAAAGTGACAGTAAAGACATTTATAATGACAAAATATTGCTTTCAAATAAATACTGTTGTGTTAAATGCTTATAAACTTTCTATTCATCAAAGAATCCTGAAAAAAAAATGTGTCAAGGTTTCCAGAAAAATATGAAGCAGCACAACTGTTTTTAACCTTGATAATAATCAGAAATGTTTCTTGAGCATCAAATCATCATATTAGAATGATTTCTGAAGAATCATGTGACACTAAACACTGGAGTAATGAAGCTGAAAATTCAGCTTTACCATCACAGGAATAAATTTTAACATTTTAACATATTACAATAGAAAACTGATATTTTTAATTGTAAAAAATATGCTTTTTACTCACAGCCATAAATCAGACTCGCTGCTATGCATGTGCAATACCAAAAATAATGCTTAAATAAGAATAGGAGCAATACATTGCTTTTGGTCTGCGTAACCTCTTCAAGATGCCCAGTAGTTCTAGGTCTCTTGATTTTTTGATAGGTTAAACATCTGTAATACAAGTCTAAAGTTAGATTCACCAGACAGAAATGTAATCATTAAGCTACAAAATGTTTATGGGGCTATAAAGCAAACATTTTAAAGTTAATATCCTTGATCATAATTATACGTCTGCAAGACTTACATTTCAAACTGAAAAGTTCTTTACTCATTCAAAAGGCCTTTTACAATGGATTTGCTTGCTGGGTGCAGTCAAATTTAGTTTGGAGCTTTGAGGGGGGAAAGAATTTTTAAAAGCACCTCAGGTTTGAATTCCTCATGGTTTCACGGGATGATTGCAATGCAAACAACTGCTGAGAGAATGCGACAGAGCACTGAGTCAAATGGCTAGGGAAAACATGCTCTGGTATTCAGGAGCCCTAGCAAACTGTCTATGTCCAAACCACATCAAAACACGGGCCGCGTCCCCGTCCCAGCTCCTGCTGGGCTAATGGGAGTGTGCCCATAAAGATCAAGGAGTGGCATCCATGGAAAACACAGAAAGACGGTGAGAAAAAGGTACCATGATGACCCTCAATTATACACAACAACATTCCTCACCTCTTAATCGTGTGGAAATGCTTTTGTCTGATGCTTTTCGAGTTCACAATGTGTAAACATGTTGTCGGATGTCTGTCTAGCAGGGAAAACAAGTGTTTAAGGTGAAGAAACATCCTGTAAACATTGTCAGACAACCAAAACTGTGGGCTGTCTGGTGATCTGCATAATAAAGTTTCTAAATGCCTTGTGGGTATTTAAAAAAACTTATGTAATGCAATTTTGTTCGACTAACTTGTTATAACAAGTAACAGTCATGCACACAGACAGACAGACAGACAGACAGATAGATAGATAGACTCTACAAGACCCCTGAAGGTGTCCTGTGGCATCTGTCACCAAGACATTAGCAGCAGATCCTTTAAATCCTTTAGGTTGTGAGGTGAAGCCGCCATGGATCGAACTTGTTGGACTAGCACATCCCACAGATTCTCAATTCGATTGAGATCTGGGGAGTTTGGAGGCCAAGTCAACACCCTGAACTATTCATCATGTTCTTCAAACCATTCCTGAACAATGCGTGCAGTGTGGCAGCGTGCTTTATCCTGCTGAAACAGGCCACTTCCACCAGGGAACACCATTCTCATGAAGGGGTTTACTTGGTCTGCAACAATGTTTAGATAGGTGGCACGTGTCAAATTTACGTCCACATGAATGGACGGACCCAGGGTTTCCCAGCAGAACATTGCCCAGAACATCACACTCCCTCCACCAGCTTGTCATCATCCGTCCCACAGTTTATCCTGGTTCCATTACTTCCCCAAAGAAAATGGGACTCATCGGACCAGGCGACCTTCTTCCACTGCTCCAAGGTCCAGTTCGGACACTTGTGTTCCCATTGAAGGCTCTTTCGACAGTGGACAGGGGTCATCGTAGGCTCTCTGATTGGTCTTCAGCTACGCAGCCCTTATGCAGCAGATTACACTTATCCATAACCATCATCGTGCATCAATGAGCCTTGGGCGCCCAACACCCTGTTGCCGGTTTGTGGTTTGTCCCTCCTTGGACGACTGTTGGCAAATTCTCACAACCCACAAGTCTTGCCGTTTCAGAGATACTCTGACCCAGTCACCTTGCCATAACAATTTGGCCCTGGTCAAAGACGCTATGATCTTTAATCCTGGCCATTTCTTCTGCATCCAACACTTTGATTATGATGCTTACCCTCTAATCCCAGACCTTGTTAGGGATGGAGGGATGGAGGGATGGATGGATGGATGGATGGATGGATGGATGGATGGATGGATGGATGGATGGATGGATGGATGGATGGATGGATGGATGGATGGATGGATGGATGGATGGATGGATGGATGGATGGATGGATGGATGGATGGATGGATGGATGGATGGATGGATGGATGGATGGATGGATGGATGGATGGATGGATGGATGGATGGATGGATGGATGGATGGATGGATGGATGGATGGATGGATGGATGGATGGATGGATGGATGGATGGATGGATGGATGGATGGATGTCTTTCTTTCGTACAAACGAAGTAGGCAAGAAGGTAAGTTTGATATTTTAATAGCAGAATGGATCGGACACAGCGTGAAAGGTGAGTAAACAGGAAGTAGATAATTGGATGAAGCTTAACTGAATGATAACAAAGTCTCTCTTTCTCTTGCAGAAGCAGATGATGAAGATTCTCTGAAGATGGACTGAAGAAGATCAGGATCGACAGTAAGTATGCAGGTAGGTGACATAGAGAGTCTGTGTGTCATGAATAGACATGTATTGACGAGACCAGACCAAGAGTGAGTGACTGAGTGCTGAATATAAAGGTGAGCTGGTGATGGGATCCAGGTGACGGTGATTACTACTCAGAGGAGAGTGAGTGCAGGTGTGCGCCAAGGAGGATTCTGGGGAGTGTAGTGCAGAGACAGATGAGGAAGACAGACGGTGGATGTGACACCATTCAGAACTTTAGGGTCGGTAAGATGTTTTAATGTTTTTGAAAGACATTTCTTATCCTCACCAAGGCTGCATGTATTTGATCAAACACAGTAAAAACAGTAATGTTGTGAAATATTATTTCAATTTAATATAACTGTTTCCTATTGTAATATTATTTAAAATGTAATTTATTCCTGTGATGCAATTTTGATCAGTTCAATGCATCCTTGCTGAATAAAAGTATTAATTTATTTTAAAAACTCATAGTGAACCCAAGTTTTTGACCGGTATTGTATATACATATAAATATAAATAAATAAATATAACTGTCCATTCAATCAAACATACAGAGACTAAAGAGTCTCATATGTTCCAATGGACTTGTAACTTCACTCATGAGAAAGTTATCACAAATCATGCGGGTGAATGAGGCCATAAACTGAACAGCAGGATGTCCTATAAAGTTCAGGAATCCAGTTTAAAAGGTCATAATCAACAGCAGCATCTCGCAGTGACCCATCAGGAGGCCTCCACAAACACCTGGTGCTCATCTTCAGCAGGACTTCTTTGTGGTGTAGTAGCATCCTTTACGGATCTAGTGAAATAATTGTATGCACAGTTCCTGTCTAGGGAAAATGTGTTTATTTTCTTGTTGACTATAGACAGCAGCATGTGATCCAAGGGTTTCACGAACATTGTTTAGGTCTGTTTGAAGGATGTTGAAAAAAGAGGCTTGTGCAAGTGTTAACATCTGACAGAACATAGATCCTGAAAGCTCTGTTTTTCATATCATTTTGCCTTATTCTGTGGGGTCTAAAGTGAAAACACATGCATTTTTTTTTTTAATTCATGTGCCCTAGTAATCTTTTTAAAAAACTTCCCATCCCTCTTGCAGTGACTCTCTTCTCTTCTCTTCTCTTCTCTTCTCTTCTCTTCTCTTCTCTTCTCTTCTCTTCTCTTCTCTTCTCTTCTCTTCTCTTCTCTTCTCTTCTCTTCTCTTCTCTTCTCCAATTAATGTGTTTACTTGCCCGAGGATGGGGCAACCTATCACTAACATGAGATCACAGTCATGCAAACCAAAAACCATCCAATCAATTCCCCACGGACAAAATAAAGTCCCGCGACTCCCGCCCTACATTTTTTCTTATTTAAAAAGCCGTTTCATTCAGATATGCATCACAATAGGGAAGAAAGAACTTTGCAACTTCCGAAACTTCTCAAAAATGTATAGAACTAAATCCTTAGTGTGTGAGTCTTGACATTATGTTGCCCACTGGTTGATGACAGTGATAGGCCCAAATACCAGTTAGGACTATAACTTAAATTGCAACGTTTGACCATATCAGACAGACAATCTTCATAACTGTTGTAACATCATTAATTAAAAAATTCTGTTTCCAATTCATCAAAACAACAGCATAAAATATTGCACTTACATGCTCAGATGACACAGGTTCACAGGTGCACGCATCCTGCTGCACTTATGGTCTTGAACACATATAATACTGAGTAAAACGGCAGCATCCTGTGTCTGTGTGTGGACACCATGCATTCGGAAGTAAATTTGACCTCTGGTGAACTCTAAACTTCAGGACACATGGCAGGTGTGACCTGTGTCATGGTGTTTGAAGTCTTCATGACAGTAGGTAAACACATTACTGGGAAAGAAGAATGCTTCCTACTCCATCACATGCAGCAACACAGCAGTGAATAAGGTTTCCGGAGACATGGATGTTTCATGTTTGATTGAGGTCTGTTCTGCAGTCATGGTCAGTTTAAGATTGATCAACTGCACCGGTAGCAGAGGAAACTGCAAAGGGAGAGAAAGAAATCAGGGCACATTTTGACCTTCTCACCCTCAAGGCCAGGGACGTGCACAGGAATTTTGAGGGGCAGTTGCTCTGACCTGTAAAAAGTTTTTTTTTTATTGTTTTAAATTTGAAAAGAAATAATCTGGATTGAATTGACAGATGGGGAAAAACTCGCTTCTAATAAATAAAAAAAACGCTTAAATTTCGGGAAAAAATACAATCCTTTTTTAACCTTTTGGCTTCCCGTACATTCAGTTGTACTTCTTGCTCGTATCTATTCAGTTCTGATGGTACGTATGGTAACTGGGCAACTACGCATGATTTGTAGTATGATTGCGAAAAGGGAACAGAATCGACTGCTACACCGGTCGCGTGCAGCGCTGCAGCCACGTAAACAGAGTTTGCCCTTCCCCTACTGGAAGTGAATGAGGCTTTGCGATTTTTTTAATTATTTTATCTAGGCCTACGTGAAATTCTGCATCCATTGTACAATTTATTTATTTATTTATTTTCCCCCTCGGAAGGGCAATGTGAGTCGAGAAGGGCATATGGGCAGTTGCCCGCGGGCAACCTGAGCAACCCCCCTGTGCACGTCCCTGCTCAGGGCTTCATGTCATGAAAATTGCCATCTTGGGCAAAAATTTTAGGTTCTGTGTGGAAGCAAATACAGGCAGTTTTTCGTGTGTGTATCTTTAAATGCAAAATGAGCTGCTGCTCCCCACCCCCCTTTCCAGAGGGCTGTGGGCTACTTTACACTGTTGCCGTGGGTTGTTTTTTTAGTCCGTGCAGGTTAAAGCGCTTTTTACCCCCTTGGAATGCAGTTTTTACTGGGCTAGGGCTATAGTAGCTAGTTTTAACAGTGATTGGGCAGGTTTTGAATAGCAATTGTGCTGTTTTTGTTACGCAAACCTGGCAACCCTGTCTTAGATACTCCGACAACAACAAAACAGTATGGGGTTGTTTCCAAAGAATGCGTTTTTGCATTTCACTGCGCTGCTTTTATATTATTTTCTATCTAAACACGGGCTAGACGGATTCGAGGCCATTGTTGACCAATTGTGGGACGCAAGCGCAACAGTCAAACACGTCCGTCTAGTGCGTTAACAAAGAAAAGCAATGGAAAGTAGGGATTGGATTGGAAAAAAACAGAATATTTAGATTGTTTATTATGTAGCTGAGAAATTCTTGTGTTTCCACTGCTATAACAAGGATATTAACATGGCGGACTGTGTACAGCTAAAGGAGGATCTTAAGGTGATGAAACACGGGACAACTTTTTGAGCAACGTTGCTGCGGGCAGTGTTGCAGAGCGATGTTGCCTGGGCACTTTCCTGTTGAGAATGGGCAGCAAATTTCTATCTGGATAATTTAGATCGGTCGTGGGTCCTGTGTCTCACCTGGTTACCCATTGACGGCAAAATTGCTCAAAAAGTTGCCCTGTGTATCATCACCTTAAGGATCTAAGGTTCTAAGCTCAAAGGGTAGATTCAGTCACCAGTCGTTGGCGGGGCTTGTCACACTGTGACGTCACAATATATAGAATATATAAAATGCGAAGGACTCCTTTTGAGACACTGTTATGGTTTAAGGGAATATAAAAAAAGGAGTGGGTGGATTCTAACCATTATAGGATGGTTGTGTACACACACTTCCCACACACATATGTCCAAACACTATGTAAAAGTAAATTTAGCATAATAGGTTCCCTTTAAATATGTCTATATAGTTTTAATTTTAATTTTTAGTTTTAGTTATTTTAGCAATTCAACCTAAACTAAACAAAAACGAGACATTTTGCCTTGACAACTAGCTTAAAAAAAAAGTTTAAAAAAATTATATTTTATTTTATTTCAGTTAATGTTTATTTCAAGTAATGAAATGTTTATTTATGGACAGAAAGAAGTGCTCAAGTGCATGTGGGACTCATCTCACTCATCCTTCAACCTTACACACCTCGCTCCTTTCGTTTATAATCCTTTAACTAAGTCAGGATTCCCACGAGATGATGTGGTGATCACACCATCCAATCAGCCAGCCTGCCACCTTTCCATATACTGCCCTTATGAAATGTTCAATTGTCCATCTAGAGGCCTCAGCTATACATTTTGCTCTGTGACTAAATCGCTCCTGCTCTTTCTCTCCTGGTTTTCGGACGTCTGCTTGCCTCATCAGAACGACATGAAAGTTTATTTTAGCCATTTTCAACATGCACTAAACCCAGGACTCTGACTGTGTGTATAAACATTAGGATCAACAGACAGATACATATGTCCTTTTAGTGACATAGGTCATAAATTTGTTTCCTCATAAATTTCGGAATATATTTCCTTGGTCTAATGTTCTGTGAATTGCCGATATGGTTGTAAGCATGTTCCCTCCATTGTATGAAGAGATGTTGAAGGTTAAACTGGACAAACAGAAAGTATGAGGAGTACAGCTTTATAACCCACCTGAAAAACAACCTAAAGTGTCCCATGGGTACCTTAAATTAACCTGAAGTTTATAAGTCATAGAAAAGGGAGTCAGTGGAGTCTTTTTAAATGTGGAGGGTTAAGAAACAGCTGACTACTGTACAGTTCCAAATGCTCTTTCTTTGTCAAATATATTGCTTTTTCGATTCAAATAGCAAAACTTGAGCCAAGTGACTTAATGGAATATTCAAAGTCAGACTTGGCTTTTTCACTGTTTATATAATGATATTTCTCATCGGTTTACCATTTCCTTCAATGTCTCACAGGATTCTGAAAATGAGTTTTAGGGAGTCAGTGTACAGAACTTTGCACACTCCAGCTAAAATAGACCAGGGGTGCGTCTCAATCAGCTCCCTTGTTCACTAGTCTGGCACTGATCAGGGAGTCTGCAATTTTAAGGGCTGTCTCAATCCTAAAATCCTTCCAGTGCACTGAAACATTCACTCCCTAAAAAGTCACACAATGCACCGAGAAAACCACAGAGGTTCTGAAGCGTGAAACATAAATAACGTTAACTGCATCCAAAATCCATACTCTTTTGAGTAGGTACTTATTTTGAATAAGTAAATACTTCACAACCGCTAAAAATGTATGTTCTGTATAGTATGAATGTGTTTAGTATGAATATAATCTGGCGTACTACATTCGCCATGTTGTCATTATCATGTGACCTACCAGCATCAGTTGCGTCGCTTCACTGCCATCCATGAATCCTCTCCTGTGGCCTCATGGGATAGTAAAGCGTCCATCATATGCACACTTCAGAATCTTGCTGGAAGAAGTAGATCATCCGGGAACTTTTTGCCTACTGTGAATTCGGACATAGTTCTTTTGTCACATACTGTTTTTCGCCTACTATATTGTAGGGATGTATGCGATTTTGAATGCAGTATGCAAGTGAGCCAGGGTCCTATAGTCCTTTCCAGTGCCCAAATTCATGTACATGATATACTTATTCGCTACCTAAGGAGCTAGGAAGGCTTTTGCTCAAAAGACACATGCAGAAAAACTTCACTTTTATGTCTATAAAGGCATCCTTACAAGGGAATTAAGTATTAAAGGCGTGACCTTTGGCAAGGGCCTTTTTGGGGGACACTGGACACTGGACACTTCACCTAATCTTTTCACTTTGCGAAGAACCTTCTATCCCCATGTGAAACATTTCTCAAGGTTGCCTGTTTTACAGATCATGCCTCCTGTAGCTCGCGGGACACATTCCTGGTCTGCTCACAAAACCATTTCTCCTCTGAAGAGCTGCATCACTCAGCATTTTGTTTTGTTTTTTGTTCATGTGACAGGATGATCTGAATTTATTGCTCCAAATGTTCCATGAATCTTCTCCAGTCCTTGGTTTTTATTTATTTTCAGTCAGTGTTTGTTTGATCAATTTCGGGGAATCTGATAAATAAAAAAATCAACCTAAACTTGACTCATAAGTCTAAAGTAACCTTCAGAAAATAACTTTGTGATGTTAAGCCAAACCTTACACAATAATTTATATTTTATGCAGGCGTACATGTATAAAAACGTATTTTGTGTGATAAACAATCTCTTATGCTCACCAAGGCTGCTGCATTTATTTGATTGGAGATAAATTGATTATGTTTTATTCTTGTTTCATGGATTAGATTATAATGATGATTTAATTAGATGTTGATGAGATTTTTTTTTTTTTTACTATAATGTTTTAATATTTGTATTAATAGATGAAGAAATCACGCGCAGGAAACAGGATCCGTTCAGCTGTGTTGACTTCCGCTTCAGAGCCAGCCGAGCGAGAGGCGTCATCATCACCATCATTCAGTACGCGTCACTTTGTTCAGGTTCAGATCAGACACTGTCAGCGGGATTATTAACACACAGACGCGGTTCTTCCAAACAGGAATCAACAAAAGAAAGATCTCTGAGGTAGACTGGCCGGGGATGTGACTCTTGAGGCCTTTGTACGTGTGTTTGTGTGTCTGTGAAGCGGTCAGTGATTTATCCAGAGGTGTTAGCTGTCATGCTAACTGTCATTCCAACTGCTTTCACTTCAGTGTTTCCATTCTTCCACAAATCTTCACGTCAACACAATCATTTGATTTCATGCTTGTTATTTTCCCCAAAGCATGTCTTATAATTCGTGTCGATATTTTAGCGTCCTGTAGGGTATGTTTACATGGTTGTGATGACTAGCATACAGCTGTTTAGCAGGTGCTGGACAGGAACATCAGCTGTATTATTAGATATGATCCGTAATGTCTGGTCAGTTGAACGTTTGCATGAAAACTAGTACATTTAGGAGTTGTTTGGTTTCTTAATCTTAATATTTTGCGTATTTCTAATCTCATATGCACATAATTTGAAGTTGAATAATGTAAAATTAATGTATTTGTGACGAATGATAAGCGAAGGACTCGTTGTTTTCCAGACTCGTATTATTCATGATTGAATGAATGTTGAGTCTGCCAGTTTCTGTTTTATTGTCTTTTCTGCTCAGTGATTTAGTCTCAAGTTATTCAAACAGTTTCTGATTAATCCACAGTTGTTGATAGAAAGTCAAGGCTTCCTGTTCCCTGAATTATGTAAGTCCCATCATCTGTTAGCGATCTCAGTGTTTCTTTTAGCCGTTCCCTGACCTGTGTGTTTCTGAAGCATTTAGATTCAGTGATGAGAGAATAATGTCTAACCTATTAGTTTTGTTTGTGAGCTGTCTGTTATCATGTAGCTGTTCCGTAACAATGTGACGCATGTGAAGGTTTAATCAATGTAATCACTTTTGAAGTCTGCAAACATTTTGCTATCAGAATGTCCATTGTGGGTTTGGTGGTTTGTATTGTTTGTATTTGTTATCATGGCCAGATTTCTGCTTACAACCCATCCATCTAGATTTTATATCACTATTTCCATCCATCCATCCAGATTTCATATCAATATTTCCATCCATCCATCCAGATTTCATATCACTATTTCCTTCCATCCATCCAGATTTTATATCACTATTTCCTAACGTCCATCCATCCATTCAGATTTCATATCACTATTTCCTTCCGTCCATCTATCCATCCATCTTTCATAGTAATAATTCCAGTCCAATTTGTTGTTCCAAATATGAATGCTGTTATTTTTTTAGCTTTAAAATAAAAAAATAAAAAAATCTCCAATCCATCTATTAATCATATCACTATTTCCGTCTGTCTATCCAGTTCAATTTGTTTAGTTTCCAAATCTGCATGCTGATATATATTTTTTTTACCATTCAAACAAAAAATACATTTTAAAAATCTTCTTAGTTATATTCCACACACTTGACAGTTTAAGAAAACCACGTTTGTCAAGCTTCAAAAAGTGGACCATATGACTTAAACACTATATTCCAAGTCGTTTTAAGCTCGTTTGTGTGAGAAACGGACCAAAGTCACATCATTATTCGCTGAAAATCATCCTCTCCTCCACGGGAAACGTACCATAAAGATGTCTTACACCATTTTTGACATTGGCTAAGGTGTGTTGCATTCACGTTAGCAAAAATTCTCCAAAATTTCATTGGCAAAAAAGGTTAATTGTCTATTGTCAATATAATGATTTATGAAGCACAGTAGACTCAGAAGTCACTTTCATTTCCTATTGAAATTGACCACACATTTGCACAACATAATTTGTTGAGATTTGAAAGCAAAGACAATATAGTCAAGAATGAGTAACTAATATTTCAATCTGTTCCTCACACAAAAGGGAGGTTGAGTAAACGATGACCGTCTTTAAGACAACATGGTAAGGTTAAGTTTTGGCTTATCTGGACATTTAAATATTTTTGCACTGAAGTTAAAGACAAGTAAATATATCTACATGGTCTCAGTGGATGGTGGTTAGATTCTATGTCCTTATTTCTCTGTCTTGGTATCTTTTATTTACCTTTTCATGCTCTTTCTCTCAAACCCCATGTCTTTTTCCTCTTCCCTTCCTCTCGTTCCCTGTCCCCAGCCCCTCTTTTCCCTAATCGTGCTTTCTGGAACGCTCTGCTGTACTCCTGGATAAAGGAGAAGCCGTTTTCCTACAGCTCTTCCAGCAAGAGAAGCAGAGAGCAGTCAGAGAGCAGAGGACAGTGGACTCAATGGTACTAGACTTGGAGTTTGGCTTGAGAGTTGTCCAGTGTGTGGAGGAAGGAAGCAGCTTTAGTTTGCCTGTTAATTATAAAAATACATACTCAAGAACAGCAAGAATACATAAATGTGTTTCATGTTTTGTTTTTTTAAGTACAATTGAGACACATCTATGTCATTTATTATTTACAGGGACACGTTTACCACATGTTCTTCATTCGAGTACTGTGTGTTATGGAGTAACTAACAAACTAGTGAAGCTGTCACATTTAGCTACAACCTAACTACATTTATGACTAGAATGACAGTAGATTGGCTGTTAAGATAATTTGCTTTTCCAGTAAGAAGCTATCAGTGTAGCATTACATGACACATTGTGTTGTTCATTAGACAAACATACTCTCTTAGCTGTGCCAGGAAATCTGATTCATCTTAGCGGATTCGTGGATTAATTGATTCATATGAGTCATCAATCAATAGAGCGCTGCAGGAATGACTCCTAATACCAGGAAATGAGTTAGCATTTTTGCACCTCCACTTCCATCTGTTGTCTCTGGTTACAAGGACTCTTTTTTGATTTTCATTTTGTTTAGTTTGTTCCTAGTTAACTTTTCCTGTGTTTATTTCCTGTTTCCTTGGTTTATAATTATGTTCTCCTCATTTGTTTCTATGGTTACTGATTATGTTGCTCACCTGTGTCTAGTTTAGTTCATCATTATCCTTTGTATATCTACTCCGGTAGTTCTTTGTTGGTTGTTGTCTTTTTGTTTGCAAAGCTGCCCGTCATGTTTGTGGTTTCCCCATTGGATTATTTATTTTGTTATCATATCATCCTTCTTGTTTTGTTTATTTAAAATAAAAGACATAGTTGCATAGAGATCTTTGTAGGAATGGGCCAGTTACCGGTTTCAAGGATTACTGCGGTTTGAAAAAGTCACGTTTTCAAAACCTCAATTTTTCCGTTATATATTATTATGCCTCTTCAAAGACAGAAAGTGCAGGAATCCCTCAGGTAGATTCCAGGTTTTCTTCTTTTTTGTCTTTAGCTGTTTACATGCCTGCCTTACTTAAGTGACTTTTTTTTACAGAGAATAGTTCATTTATTTATGTTTGAGCTGCAGATTTAGGCTCACTTAAGTGCATTTATTTTACTTTAAGAAGAATTCAATTATTTATTTATTTAATTAATTATTTCACCTGACATTCATGTTTACTACTCTTCCAAATATTCTAAATGTTGCTTAGAAATAACACATTTAGAGCTGTAATCACAATACCACGATTAGAGATGCACTGATTGCTATTTTCTTTGCTGATTCTGATTTCTGCTATTTTCTGGTAAGTGTGACCTGCCGAAACCGATTTTTGCAGATTCCGATTTTCTTTCTAAGAACTAAAATTGACAGCATATACAAACAAAAATCTACTTATCCTCAATGAACATTTTTATTTTCATAAATTAAAGAAAACAAGTAAAAAGTCAGTAATAAAATAAGAACAAATAGCCTAAAGGAATTACAAATAAAATGCAATAGTATAAAGACAGGTATGAAATAAACACGTTTTTTCAGGTGGGTAATCAGTAAAACAAAAGTGAAATCTGAGAATCTGGCTAGCTACAATTTCAAAATGAGTTTCCGATTAGTTGTACTGACTCTAGATATGCACTCTGATGCTCAGTGGTGAGAAACTGTCCATCAGAGGGACTAATTGAGAACCAGCCATTGTTATTCCATAGGTAAAGTTTATTTGTCTGGTAGTTTCTAGATGAAAACCTGCTGTGGACTTCAAAGCTATGGGCTACATGTTTGTAAAAGAATGACCAAATGGTTTAACCAGAAATGAACTGCTGGGTGAATATAAAGCAAATACACATTGAGGAACGTTATGACTTAGACATCAACTGCAGGAGCTTGTCTTTAACTGCTCTGTTTGATGTTTGCAAGCATCACATTACAGTCGGCGTGGCTAGATTGATCCCCTTGACTAAACTAGTTAAATATAACAGGGTGGTCTATCCCCAAGTCTGAATTACGATGGATTTACTTAAAAGTAGTTCAGCTTTTATTGTTTAAAGTTCAGTCAAATGAACTAACAGACCACTGCTCAGATATGTGGTCATTATAGTTGAGCTTTCACTTATGGTCACAGTCTGGTCTAAATTAAGACTTAAAGAACAAAGAGTTCCAGCTCAAAAATCTGATTAGATGAGTCACATTCAAAGGCATTGTAAAACAGCTGATAAATGCACGCTTGTTGTATTAATGCACAGATTGGTGCATAGCAAAATTCAAACAAACTCAGCCAAATTAGAAGCTAATGAACTATATTGCATGACAATATGCATCAATTTATAAGCGATAATGTACAGTCATGTAGTCATAATTTCAAAAAATAGAATAATTTTGCTATAATTCCTGGCTGACTGGACATCAAATGAATATGAAATATTATTTAAGCTGAAATGATTTCATTATATGAGAAAAATGAGAGACTGAGTGACACAAGATGACATAAATCTAGTCAATCACTGCTGTGCTTCCTGTGTTTGCCTACAGAGGGAGCCAGAGAGGGAGGAGCAGCTCGACCCCAGCATGCCCCCCAAATTCAAACGGCATCTGAACGATGAAGAGGTTACCGGCTCCATTCGCAGTGAGCGGGTAAGTCAGTTTTTACCATATAGATTAACTAGAGCTGATTGAAACTGACCAGAGCCAGACCTGCACAGCTCTGCACTTTTACAACCCCATTGTGCCCTATGATCTGATTGTGCTGTTAGTGTTTACAGGAGTATACAGCTCTCCCCTCATGTTCCTCAGTGTCTGCAGAACTTACATAATCCATCAACAACTACAGCTTTTATGCTATTACACACACTACATTTCAACTCCTGTGTTGTAAAACCCTTCAGAGAGCAATTTGTTCTTAACAGTGTCATGCAGTTTTACCACACGTCATAACAGCAGTGGATAAACTGTGAGGTGGATGAAAAAATAAACAGATGGGGAGAAAAATAAACAGAAAAACTAAAATAAAATGGAACAAGATTTTGCAGAAATAAACATATGTCATATGTAAACTTTCTAAACTAGATTATTTAAATGACAAAATTATTTTTTTTGGCCTATGGAAATCGATGCTGCAATTCTGTTTTACTTTCCAGCTGTCAAGATAATTAAGATTGTTCATATTATTTAAAAAAAAAAAAAATGTATATAGCAAGGATGCAGTAAATTGACCAAAAGTGACGGTAAAGACATTTATTATTTTAAAAAATGTTTATATTTCAAATAAGGCTGGGCAATGATTAATCGCGATTAATCGCATCCAAAATAAAAGTTTGTGTTTACTTAATATATGTGTGTGTAGTGTGTATAATTATTTTGTATATATAAATACAAACATATGCACGTATATATTTAAGAAATATTTGCATGTATATACTCTATATAGATTTATACATAATTTATATTATATAAAAATATAAATATTGTATATATTAACACATTTTTCTTAAATATATTCATGCCTGTGTGTATTTATATATACAAAATAACTATACACACCACACACACATGTATATTAAGTAAACACAAACTTTTATTTTGGATGCGATTAATCACGAAAAAGTATTACAGTTTACACAAAATATTAACCAGCACAGCACATTGATGATAATAATTAGAAATTATTCTTGAGCAGGAAATCAGCATGTTAGAATGGGATCATGTGACACTGAAGACTGGAGTAATGCTAAAAATTCATATTTGCATCACAGGAATAAATTACATTTTAAAATATATTACAATAGAAAACAGTTATTAAATTGTAATAATATTTAACAATGTTACTGTGAGCATAAGAGACTTTGAATGGTAGTGTAAGTCAAATGGACATAGCAAGCACTACTAATAATACATGTCTATTTGAATAACAAAACCAAGCAGTGAACGTAAAAGTCGACATAAAGTGAAGACTAATGCCATGATGTAACCGACATTAGCTCACGCAGGGGGTTATAAACTAGCGGAGCCTTTCCCAAGAATCTCATTATTGACATTCAGTGTCTCCATATTCTGCCAGTCCTAGAGAGTCATTAAAAACCCTGCCAGGCCTTACAGTCAAAAGCCTGTAAATCAGTGTCAGGATTTGATAACCTTGTGTATTTCACTTGGGTACAACTCCCGACTGATGTATGATTGGGAGAAACTGTTGGATGGTTGAGATATTAGCACATCCAAAGAAAAGCCTCCTCTAATTGGCCTCGCATGGAAGCTTGAACTCCGCAGCAGTGAGAGCAAGAATGTGGAAAAGAGCTAAGAGGAGTGTGACTTTCCACGTGCTTGTTATGTAACACCGCTGACCGTGACCCGTAAAAAAAAACAACCCAGTTCTTGTTTTTAAATATTCCCTAGTAAAGGACCACTTGGAAATGACTGGAAATGAGCAAATGCAGTGTATGACGTGTAAGCTCAGTTACTCATTTACTGTATACTGAATCATTTGTATGAATTTTCCTAAAACCCTGCCGAAAAATCATAGTTCCAAAAACATTTATATGAAAATGAGAAACAATCCTAAAAATGCTTTGAAACTGCCAGACTTTGAGATACTGGTATGTCTCATGAACTACCCTAGATTTTGGGCAGCAATATGAAATGTTATCATATTTTATATGATCAAAATATTATTTTCTACCAAATTGTATGGCTAGCAAAACAGTTAATTCAGTCATATTTATTGCAAATGAATCATGATTCAGTGCAAACCTTATTCAAAAGAGTGATTTGTGCGTACATGAAATGAATCTGTAGGACAATATATTTAAGACATAGAAATCAAACCTTATTAGTTTTAGAAGGCATTCCTTTAAAAAACATTGGCTATAAATTAATTTGAGCTTGTAGCAGGTTACATATGACATCAGTTGTGACGATAGTGATTCGTGTCTCTTCACCACTCATTTATAGACAAACATCACGAGTCATTGATTGTTGGTGTCGTTTTAAAAAAACGCATTTCCCTTTAAAACTTCTATTTCTTAGCATGGAATTGTCCAGATGGAATTTTAGAGGAGTGTCACAGGTCTTGGATGCAGTTATGGAAAGTTATATAACATTAGTCATCGGGATGTTGAAATGATCTGGTGAGGTATTTGTTCAAATTTATTCAGTCATGGACTTTACAACAAAACTAATTGGAAGGTCAACTAGATGCCTCCTGATCTGTGATTCATTGCACCAGAGATCAGATGGCACAAATGCAGACCACATGGACTTCATATCTCTTGTCTCCTTGTAGGAGTTTGTGTTCTGAACGGGTTTATCTCCGGGTGAATTCCGTTCCAGAAATACTGTTGTCACACGCTGTGCCGTTCAGAGTGTTCTGTTGTCCTTTACGGCTGGTGGACGACCGTTTGCTTCACAATAAAATCTTTATGAGTCTCAGTCTGCTCATCGTTATTTCAAACACCTGGTCTCAGTTCAGACGGAATATTATATTAAACCCATTCTGCACCAGGTCTAACTAGCCTGACACCCTGATCTTCTTAACTTGCAGAGGAACCTACTGGAGGAAGACTCAGATGAAGAGGAGGACTTTTTCCTGTAAGTCTGTAGTTTTGCATAATCAGCATTAAAAAATAATAAACAGATCTTTGTGCATTCATTACTGTTTGCACACAACTTTAACAGGAAAGCTCTTTATGACAGTGTGTTTGGTTACTGAAACTGATTCTTTATTTATTTTTGCAGGAGAGGACCTACAGGACCAAGATTTGGAGGCCAAAATGACAAAATTAGACAGTACGTATTACTTTTTAGGACTAATTTTTTTAGCTGGCCCGCTTTTTTACTTTCCTTGCCAACATTTTCATTTTTCTTCTCCAAACTCCATGTGTGAACTCCATACACAATTTTAATGGAAAAAGATGAACATGCGATACAAAACAATACGGATTGGTATAAAACTACAAACTTGGGCTGCCCCCATCCAAAGATTTCTCTAGTCGACTAGTAGTCGTTCATTTAAGCCATTAGTCGACTAATAGCATGTTAGGGGTCACGCCAGTGCCTCCATGTCATGCAGTAAAGCGCC
This sequence comes from Abramis brama, assembly GCF_963993115.1. Classification (NCBI taxonomy): domain Eukaryota; kingdom Metazoa; phylum Chordata; class Actinopteri; order Cypriniformes; family Leuciscidae; genus Abramis; species Abramis brama. Next base: position 15,387,330 of record NC_139980.1, read on the forward strand.
CTAATACTTAGCTTCCACACTCCGAACAAACACTTGTATATGCTGCTAATAATAGCGCACAATAATCTAGGCTAACATTAGAGCGAGCGGCCAAGTAAAGTTGCTACTACTTACATGTTCATATGATAAGCCATATTTGAGGTTGATGGATGATAGGCAAACGTTTGGATTTCCTGCCCGACACATTGTAATTACCACAAGGACCAACTGGTAAAGGGATACTCCACTTTAAAATGAAAATTCTGTCATCATATTCTCACCCTCATGTTGTTTCAAACCTGTATGAATTTCTTTCTTCTGCTGAACAGAAAGGAAGATATTTGGAAGAATGTCAGTAACCAGACAGTTTCTGGTCCCATTGACTTCCATAGTATATATTTTTTCCTACTATGGAAGTCAATGGGACTCACAGACTGCGTAACTTTGTTTTTTACTGCGACTAACTGACTAATAAAATTTTGGTAGACTTAACGTTTAGACGACAATTAGGGGTCAGCTTTACTACAAACACATTCTTACAGACACAGTCATACATCCTACATATATCCATAGAGCAGTTGTCAGTTTTGTAGTCGAGATAGGCTCATTCAAGTCTGACCAAAAGACCAAAAGAGGGTCTTATCCGAGTTAAGACCAAGACTATGAAAATATGGTCTTTAACAAGGACTTGAGGACCAAGACCCAGAAAATGTGGTCTTGAATTCAAGCAAGTTGGTCTTGATTACAACACTTGCAGCTGTAAGTAAAATGAGTGCCGGGGATGGTTACCGGTGTGCTGCTAGGTTGTTGCTTACTGGCTTAGGTCCAAAAGAGCCCACCGTGTTTATGATGTTCTGCTGTCTAGATATAGCTCAGGTCCTTCCATCAATGTGCATCTGTGGGATTTTTTTTTTTTACTGTTTTATCATCTGGCAAGTGAATATAGCTTTCAACAAGCCACACAAATTGAGGCAACATTGATGTCTAGCATAACCTGTGTGAGACACTAAGGGATACTTTCAGAATTGTACAATTAGGAATTCCGAAATTTCTAAATAATAGAAATGGTTCATTTTAGGAATGTCGAAACGGATATCTAATAATTTCCACTGGCAGGGTGTTGTAGAAATCACAGTTATTGACTGCGCAAGCACTGCCCATGTCGTTGTTTTCTGCAGAATTTATATAACTCCTTATAATGGCATCTGTGAAAACACCCACCCACAAACACACCTCCCGTCCGAGAAGAAGGGAAGCACTGTAACCATCTGGGTTTCTATGACACAACATAATATTTGCAGGCAAAAGTAAACAGCTACTCCTAATATTCAAAAATCCTCGGTTCCTGACGTAGCTGTAGTAGCTGGACTGTGGGCTTTTCTTTGTTCTTTGTTATGAAGTTTGGTACATACTAATATGCTGCAGTAATTCTCCCAAAGGAAACCCTGCAGAGTTTCGCCCCATGTGAGCAGCCACAGGTTTACATAACCACGGCGGAGTAACACATAAAACAATGGAATTTAATGGGGAAAACTTGGAAGGTGAAATTTCCCTAATGTATTTTTCGTAACTTTTCCGCGAACGTCTTGGATTCTTCCTGTTGCTTCATTTGCATCTGTGCGAGAGGTTACTCCCAGGTGCAAGACATGAGCGAGTTCCTGTGCGATTGGCCATTTGGTGCAGATCATGGTGTGTATTAGGTGGGCATCCAAGCATAGAAGCAAGGGGCAAAACATCCTGTTCTCAGTTCATTCGCAGGCTCCGTCTCCAAAAGCCATGCCAGCCCCTTGTGCCAGGTGTATGAGAGGAGCTAAATACCTCACAAGCTATTTAGTGCGTATTTGCGTGTCACGTCTACGAGTTCAAATAGTTCAAACTATTTGGATGTGTCTAGACCACGTCTAGCAAAACGTTCTCACCTCCTCTCAACACTGCAGGGTCAACAGATCGTAGTCATAATGATATCTTGTTTAATCTCGAGCGGTTTACAGAAGAAGAGAGGATTCTCTTCAAAATATTAGAAACACAGACACGAACATGTGCACCTGAGCTGTTAAAATGTTCTGTTGAGTTAAATGACCAGATTGTTCTCTCATGTTGTCTTCTCTGTCTTGGTGGCCTTCAGTGTGCAGTCTCAAGTTGATGAGGTCATTGACGTCATGCAGGAGAACATCTCCAAAGTGATAGAACGCGGGGAACGTCTGGATGAGTTGCAGGATAAATCTGGTAAGATGGACGTGGAAAGCTCATTATGAATCCTTAGGCACTTTGTGATTCCATTGGATTCAAGGGATTAACACGATTAAAAATTACTCTCAGATCTTCCATTGCTCAAAAAACTAATTAATTTATAGCCAATGTTTTTGAAAGGAATGCCTTCTAAAAGTAATAAGGTTTGATTTCTATGTCTAAAATATATTGTCCTACAGATTCATTTCATGTAGGCACAAATCACTTTTTTGAATCATGATTCATTTGCAATAAATATGACTGAATTTAACAATCTTTTTTGCTAGCCATACACTTTGGGAGAAAATAAAAGTTTGGAACTAAAATATGATAACATTTCATAATCCTGCCCAACATCTAGGGTAGTTCATGAGACATACCAGTATCTCAAAGTCTGGCCGTTTCAAAGCATTTTTAGGATTGTTTCTCATTTTCATATAATTTCTCAATTACAGATCAAACATATTCAACAGCTCACTACACTAACTGTGGGAAAGTGTATTGAATCCCAATGTCACATGAATAAACCCTTCCTAGTGAGTTATGTCCCATTTCTGTTATTCGCTTTGGGAGCTGTCTGGGACAAATGGGCAGGAGAGTGGTTAAAATATCCCCAGTCCCACAAAGTGATGTGGTATTTTTCTTATTTCAGGCCAAGATGTGAAAAATAAAGCTTCCCTCATGACAAAGGCACATGTTTGGTCCTGTTTTTGTATAATATACGAAAGCACTTTATGAGACGTGCATGTTGATTAACCTTTGTAGTAACAGAAGCCCACTGTGTTCAGAGTTCAAAAGTATGAGCAGATCTTGTAGTGTTGCATTTATTTGATTTTAAAGAGGAAAAAAAATTAAGTGTGTATTCCCACACCTCAGAGTTATGATGGTTTCCATTGGTTGAGCCAGTGTGGCTGTTTTTGCTGCTATGGATGCTCAGATTCCTTAATACGCACATAATATTACGTAATATTAAATCATTTTGTGATAGTACCACAGTGTCAATGTTACTCAGTGGATTGAATTCAGTGGAACAAAGTATCAAGCAGTGTTAATGTTAACTAAATTATTAAAAACCATTTTTGTTAAGTGAAATTAATTTGAAAAAAAAATAACATACATTTTTCATAAAAATGAAAGCTTGCAAAACTTGAGATGGGTAACACTTTACAATAAGGTAATTAATGCTTTAGCTAACGTGAACTAACAATTAGCATTTAAAAAAAATGTATTAGTCTTTGTTAATGTTAGTAGAAATGAATTGTTCATTGTTCAGTGTGCGTTAAATAATGTTAACAAACACAACTTTTATTTTGAATATTGTCTTAGTAAATGTTGAAATTAATTAACTAACTAAGATGAATAAATGCTGTAGATGTATTATTCATTGATAGTTAATGTTAACTAATATAGTTAACTAATGTTAACAAGCGAAACCTTGTTGTACAGTGCTACCAAGAAAAAAATATATAAACATAAACAAGTTGAAGTGTAAAATTACTAAAACGTAAACTTACAAAATGCAGTCAGTTATTACGGAAAATGTACATGTCAGTATGAAAATCAAAACGGGTCGCTCTGAGCTTAAGTACGTTTTTTTTCTTTCTTTTTTTTCTGTTTACTACACTTCCCACATCTTGCTGAAATTGCAATGGTTTTTATGTGGAGGTCCAAGTGAAGGTGACAGGTGCATTGAAGCTCTGGACCGGTTCATGGGAAAGGGACTTGAGTGTCTGTATCCATTGTTTCCATTTCATAAACAACGCCTCCTCTTTGTTTGCTAATGGAGAACAAGTAGCTTCATAGTGCAGCATCTGGAAGACATTGTCACTCACAAAGGGGAATGTTTCCATATGTTGTCTGCAATGCTGCCTTTGTGCATCATGCGTAAAGATGGACAAATGATTAAGTAAACAATACTGTTGCCACGTTTATATTGCTTAGTCCTAAAGGTGAATCCATAGACTGTTACATAAGAATGATTACATGAATTTTTAAGGATAAATGCAAAATAATGTGTCTGCATTAGTAGGGCCTCCGTGTTCTTTGTATCTTTCTGGCTGTAAACACACAGTCATCCTCTATGGGATTGTTGAATGGCAGCTGGTTTAAGCTCAGCTTTATTGATTCTTGTTTTTGCATGCTAATAAGGCTGAACATGTTTAATTTGGTCACACATGTTGCAGAGCTGTAACATCCCAAAACGGCATCATGAAAGTCAACAAGCATCTCTAGGAGACAAAGATAATCCATATAAAACAGTCTCAGTTGGTTATGAGTGTATGTCATTATATAATAACAAGCATGCATGGAAGTATACCTTAGTACTACTGATCCTCTTATCTCACATGACTTTCAGAAAGCCTTTCGGACAATGCGTCAGCGTTCAGCAGTAGAGCCAAGCATCTCCACAGAAGGATGTGGTGGAGAGACATGAAGGTGAGCCTCCATCCTGGATGATCTTCCACATCTGAAGGGCCTTTGCTTTTGTGAAAAATCACTCCATGGGTGTAGAAACTATTAATTTGATTTTATTTTCCTCTATAACGTTCACTTTGGAACATAGTGTATATATATATATACAAAAGGTATATATTACCTTTTGTTCAAGGTAATTAAATCAACCGCTTTATGTATTTAGCGAGGGAGAGAGAGAAGCAATGCGCATGGAGCGGAAAGGGCTTGAATGAAGCACTTTTGGCTCTAGATAAAAATATTATAGATATGCTGTAGCTCCGAAAGATCATTACCATAAACAACCCTGAGTGCTTGTGGTGAGAAACAGCTCCGTTGTTTTGACGCGCTGCTCACTTTAATCTGTAGAAACGGTAAAATGCCGCAATCATGTCCCGCGGTCCGCCATTTGAATAACACTCTGCACTATGGGGTCTTTTAGCCCCGTTTATCCTATATACCTAATATATTTTTTTCTGTCCCCAGATGAAAATGATTGTAGCATTGGTAGTGGTCATCCTTCTCCTTATCATAATCAGTAAGTACACACACACACACACTCTTCTTCAGTCCACACACATGAACTTTTTCCAATGTAAACTGTCAGTACAATCCATTTGCTTTTATACTGAGGCTAGGGAGTATTTGACTTCAGGTTTTCTTTCTCTTGAATTTACATCTCTCTTTTTTGTTTTTGTTTTTTTTCAGTTCCTGTGATCTTGCAGTATCGCTAGTGTCTGGCAGGGAGGTTAGAGGCATAATGTACTCTTCCTCCTTCCTCTCCCTCATCTTTCTGCTGTCATTCCTCCGTACCAGAGGGGGCGCTGCACAGGGTTGGGCTGCCCACTGTATTTGCCTATTTTGGCAGGGTCTGGAAACAAAACAAACAGGGGCAGAGTTTATTTTGTACGTGTACGACAACACAACATATCAAGCTCTCACAACGAAGGCACAACACCGGTGCAGACCAATCTCTTGTATGCGCACAAACACAATGGTTATTTTGTTGTATATGCATTCAGTAAGACTTAAGACAAACTAAAAATGTACTATACACTGAGAAAATTTTTAGCCCTGCATTCTAGTGGTATTTCGATGTCCTCTTTATAGTTAGTTTTACGCTAGAGCCGTTCTGCTTACACCATGATGCGCACGTACATTTAACAATTACAGGGTCCATTTCCCACATATGTAGGTCTATGAAATACTGTCTTCTCATGTGGGCGGGGACAAAATAGGAAACCTGATGATGTCACGCTGCACCATGGCTGTGATCTCATCATCTATCTGTATAACTTCTGGAAGTTTTAACATGGACAAAACATTGGGTATAATTAAAGTTAGTCTTAAGTAATGTTACTTAATATTTGCTGCTATTACCCGCTGTTTTTTTTCTTTCTTTCATATTTGGCAACAGTTTTAATTGATCGTGGTTAATTGTATTGAGTTGGTATTATTTTATTTTAAGCTTAGTTATCTTCACTGGTGTAATTTGAACAGCTTGTTAATGGTCGGTAATGTAATAGTTGTGTGTGATAATGATTTGGTTGACTATTGCTGAAGATTACCTGAACTCATCTGTAAACTTTAATCCATATTTTACTGACTGTTTTTTTTTTTTCTTTGTTATATTTATTTGTAAATAATATATATTCCCAATGTAAGTCAGCATTGACTTCCCATTGGGAGACTGTGAAATAATCTTGCATTTGAAATAAAGTGATTTTAAAGGGCATTTAATCTGATTCATTGCAGAGAGAGGAAAGCGAGACAGGAAAAATAATGGACATGAGGTGTGTTTGAGTCGGGTACGATACGTTAGGATTTCAGTGACGAGCAATAAAAAATATATTTCAATGCTTTTTGTCGCAAAAGTATTGCGTTCCCTCAAAAAATTTATTTCTTTCCCCCAAGAAACGTAGCATTCCCTTGCATTGCATTTTTGTTTTCTCGCAAAACTGTTGCATTGTGTTCCCCTGAGGGCCTGTTTACACTTGGTATTAAGATTAGGGATGCACAATAAATTGGCCACCATATCGGTATCGGACGATATACACTACCGGTCAAAAGTTTTAGATCGGTAAGATTTTTGATAAGATTGAATTTTCAGCATAATTACTCCAGTCTTCAGTGTCACATGATCCTTCAGAAATCATTATGATGATTTGCTGCTCAAGAAACATTTATGATTATTATCAATGTTGAAAACAGTTTTTTTTTTTAATTTTTATTTCAGGATTCTTTGATGAATAGAAAGTTCAAAAGAACAGCATTTATCTGAAATAGAAAGCTTTTGTAACATTAAAAACCACCTTTCAAAAGTTTGGGGTCAGTAAGAATTTTTATTTTATTATTTGGGGAAAGAAATAAAAGAAATCAATACTTTTATTCATCAAGGATGAGTTAAATTGATCAAAAGTTACAGTAAAGATATTTATAATGTTAGAAAAGATTCTATTTTAAATAAATGCTGTTCTTTTGTAAACGGGAATGTCTCCCTCGTTAGTTTACGTGAAGTTTCTCGGGGGAATGCAAAGGTTTTGAAACCGAATGACAAGAGAACAAAATATGTTTACGTGAGAACGCAAAAGCAGTGAAATTCAATGTTTTCTCCCATTATCTTTTTAGGGGCTCCGTAGAATATCCCATAACTTTCAAGACTTGTGTGATGCTTCAAAAGGCATTTTATGGTTTTATTTGAGAAACTTGTTTTTTTTTTCTAATAATATATAATGTTTCTCAACAGCCACAGTAATTTCTCCTGGCTCATGTTTGGCGATTAATATGCATAATAAGCAGTATGTCATTTCAATGGATTTATATACCTCCATAAATGTCGTATATAGTGTAACCCGGGTGACCTGAACTAATACTTAGTAAAGGTCTCGTCTTCAGTAATAGTTTTTGTTTTGCATATATGGTTTATTAAGTCTTTTTATAGAACTAAGTACTATTTCCTTCTTTACCACTGAAATTCAACTCCCTGGTCAGCACTTAAAGGTCTGATTCAGACACCAGCTCCTGAGTTTTACTCCTTTAGATCTGTTTTCATTCCCCTTTAAGTATCATTACGTTCCTCACACTGAATTACTTTCAGCCATTTATCCTCCTTTTCCTCCATTTTTATATCTTTGTCTGTTCTTCTCATCTCAGTCATGCACTCTGGTTCCCATGTGTTCATGGCAGACGGCTTCACTCCATCTGTAGTTACCAATTTTGGACAAAGAGAATTCAGAGACATTCAAAAATCAGTCTGACTGGTACATCAATGAGTGTCCAGGTCTTGCCAAAGTCTATATGATATTCTGGTCTCTAGCTATTGCTCGGGTTTATAAATCTGTGTGTGTGGATGGAACTATTTAACTTGAGTTTTGTGGAGGGTCATGTTGTTCTGTTTTGCGTTATCAAATTCTCCAATCAGTATTTAATCTCTGCCATGAAGAACGTCTCTCATTAGTTACATAAGTAAGGTTCTTCCACTCTCTCCCCAGGCTATATGTATATGTGAAGTTTGTCAGTCAATAAATGCTATTGAAGGTTTGTTGCAGATTTGCAGTTCTGAACTTGCTGGAATCTGTTCAATACTGAAAACAAAAGGTCACATATATGTGTGACAGATATCATAAATCAGAATCCTATGTTTGTATGGAACTTTGTAAATGACATGAATAGGATTGCAGATATTAACTGATAGACTGAGGGAATTTTTAAGAATTGCATTGACTGAAGGAATGTAAGCCTTGATTCTACAACATCCTTCATTGTCAGCGTCTCAAGTTATAGAACGAGTATTATAGAATGAGTATTTGACATAAAGGATTTAGTTGGATGTAATTTGCAGGCCTGGTCTTGTAAATACACAATGTTTCTGGTAAATATCTCTTCAATCTTCCATAAATCTGATGTAGTAATAGATGAAATGAAGCCTGCGAGGTGAAAATTGAGAGCTCTGATGGTGGTCCTGAAGAACGGCCAGAAGGTTGCAAGCAGAGGTGTTGAAAACAAAAGTAAGATGTTACAACTTCCAGCCCTGAAGGGTATTTGGCCACATTTAAGATGTACCGATGTCGTAACATTATATAACAAAATATTAAACTAAGTGGCATTTATTTTTAAGACCTCAAGCACATTTTTTCCAAGCAAAACATTTCACAAAAACAAGTTTGATCGATTATAAAACAATAGATATTTAAAATAATAATAATAATAATAATATTTGTGGACTTTGTGAATGTCAAATGTTATTGAAACATATGTGATGGGACTATTCATGTGGTTATTCTGTTAAGACCGCTGTGTGAACTTGAGGAGAACTGACATCTGCTAAAAATCACCTTAGCGCCTCTTGGTTAAAAGTCATTGCAAAATTGCTCAGAAAAGTTAGAAAGAAATGATCTGGCATCATTTGTTTGCAGATGTGACGTGGTTTCATATGTTGTCATCCATACAGTGAAATTCATTTCTTTTTAAATGTGATGTGTTTAAATACTTTTTGGGACCGTTAGATAACATTATCACATCAACACGTAGTTTTGGGAAGTTGTGTCCTGACTAGTTGCAAGTCAGTAACTTTAAAGCCTCCAGGAAATGTTGTAGTTGATATTATTATGCAAATAATTAATGGAATTATTAATTGGTAATTCGTTTTTATAACTATATATTTTTTTTTTTAATTGAGTAGAATAATTAAATCTGAATTTATAGCCATTTTTGTTATGACATCCCTGTTTTGAAAATTAATTTAAGGACTAAGTTGTACAATATTTTAGCCAGTATATTTATTTATTTCCACTAATAATATATTTGTCATATACTTGGTAAACTAGAAATGCATCGTAAATGCAGGTTGTTCAGAAGGCCATCTTACCTTTTTTTTGTACAGTGGGATAGAATGTGTGACACATTTATACAAAACATATCCACCGTTTAACACTGCACACAAAGAAGAAATCAAGTAAAAGTAAAAATCTTTATAAGCACTGTCAGAAGCAAGGAATAGTGTGTACTAGGTATTTATTGTATTACTAAATTTCTCCGAAGACTTAGCTGGGCAAGAAATTCAGACATCTCATGCACATTCAAGCAAAACAAAACGAATGGCCACCATGAAGAGAGATTCCAGTCCTGAACCATCTGGGCCACATTATAGATAAAAGAGTGTGAAAGTGTTTTGAGCCAATATTTACTAAGTAAACTAACAAAAACAGACCTATTGAAAGAGTGATGTGATGAACTGTGGAGGGGAGAGTGGTGGAAATGACAGTGGGATGTCATAAGTAAATGAGAAAGAAGGAAACTAAATAGCGAGGGATTGTGAAGGTTGGTGACAGAACGAGAAATGGGCAAGGGAGCATGATTCTGAGGATTGAAGCTGTTATTAGTGTTATGTTAAACCATCAACAAGATCACTAACACCTCAAACATGCATTGACCTCTGCTACTGTTTGCATCACATTCTGACCCCTTTAGCTAAGCTCAACATGTAAACCAACACTGTGGACCTCTCCCATGGACTGTCCGGTTGGGGTAACTCTATCCAAATCTACCCCCTCTTAACAGCCTGTCTTGGGTTCCCCAGAGCGAGATCCCCTGGCTGTGAATCACCAGCAGCAAACCGATAGGGACCACATACACCACAACACCCGAATTAGAAAGCAGCAGAAAGGTATACTCTCCCCAGTAGGTACTCTTGAAACTCTCTCACACACACCTAGCTAAGTAATTACTACAATACCCAGAGGGAAAATGCCTGAGCATACAAACCATTAAATGACACTTGGACATACTGTGAACAAACACTGTGTTCACCTGTGGTTGCCCCTGCATTCCTGCACACAAAGCTAAACAAACAGCACACAAACCATCCCACACATGCTCCGATATGCCCTCCAGGAGGAGGTGGCAAAGAAAGAACTCTGGAAGGATCTTTTTGTTGTGGCAATCCCTCAAGCACACAGCATCCCTCCTTTTCTTCCGTCCCTCTTTGAGTCTCTCCCTTCTTCTGTCCCTCCCTCCCTTTCCTCCCTGACTGTATAAATAAGTCCCAGCGTAATGTGCCCCGGACTCAGAGACAAACTGCCTCCAAACCTGAAGAGACAAACTGAGGGATCACAGACATCGACCACCAATCCAAACGAGACACTCTGACCAGCCCCTTAAAGACAACCATTTGCACAAGCGAGAGGAAGTCAGTGGGAGCGAAAGATTGAGAAGACTCAGGTGAGAGGTCATTAGTGGAACGCCAGAGAAGTGAGCGGCTCCGGTTACGCTTGTGAGGTAAAAGGGAAGGGATAGATTAGTGCCGGAGCTAAAGAGGACAGGGCAGACAAGTGATCTGCAGAAAGAGTAGAGTCACCTCTGCGTGAACCTCCCTGGAAGAAGAGCATCAGATAAAGAAGATTCCAGGTATCTGAAGTCCACCTCAACATGAGGTTTTTGGCTGTGTTGTGTGTTTCGTGCCTGCTCATGGGCACCCAGGCTCAGAGCAGTGCTAGTTTTCGGCGGGCGAATGCCGGCAATGGCCGTTGTCAGTACAGCTTCACAGTGGACAGCCCTACAGAGGCCAGTTGTCCATCACCAGGTTCAAGTCCTGAGATGGAGGCCCTGAAGTCCCGTCTGGGGCTGCTAGAGGCGCTGGTCGCCCGTCTCGTAGGAGGTGAAGCCCCGTCAGAGTCATCGGCGGGTTCTGGATCTCAGTCAGGCCTCCAGGACGCTTACAACCAGGTGATGGGGGAGAACACTCAGCTCCAGAGAGAGAAGCAAAGACTGGACAGACAGGTTCAGGTCCTGCAGCAGAGGATGGAAGAGCTCCGCAAAGAGGCTGAGAGGTTGAGGAGCAGACCCTGCACGCAACAACCTCCTCCTAGAGTGCCGGAAATTGACAACAGCTTCAAACCAGGATCAGGTTAGTGACAACCAAGCAAAAAAATGTAAAAAAATTGTCAGGGGATATTTTGTTGAGGTTCATCTTGCGCAACCAAAATTATATTTTGGCCAAGTGTTCACTACCTTAAAACTGCTTGGGATACATTTGTGATGTGCAAAAATTGTATGTGTACAACAGCTTTTCACTGGGGCAGTACCCTCGAAAGGAAACCTTTGTAATATATATTTACTCCTATAGGGTTCACAGTATCATAAAATTCATATTATTACTCTAAGGTGCTAAAACACATAATTTAGGGATAAATATAGTACAAAAGTGTCCCTTTAAGGTTACTGTCCCAGTGACAAGCTCTTGTAACCCTAAAGGTGCAATTGTTGCACATTTTTTTTGACTTTGTAAATTTATCATAAAGTGTGAAAGATCACCAATATCTATTTTGTTTTGTCAGTATAATGATGGAAAATGCTCAAGCAAAATACACACTAACTTATAATCTTACTTTCATGGTTACCAAAATGTTTAAAATGTAAATGAGCCATGACTTGTAAACAGGTGTGGCGTCTGGGAAAGCAGAGAGTGTGTCACTGAGTCACTGGCACCTTGCAACAGACTCTTACGGTTTATGTGTGTATTTCCACAGTTATACCTCTCTGGAAGTGTGAGTCATACTTCGGGTGGGATTGGTGAGCAGGTCATTGTGTTCATTTTAAAGCAGCAGCGAACAGTATAGATAGATCAGAGCTGAACAAGGTGACATCCCCATGTCATATATTATAAGAGCAGGTCAACATATGAGTGAATGAGGGTGTTGGGGGACAGCCGCTGAAGCAGTAAAACAGTACTGTGCTAATGCTCGGCAGTAAAGTCTTACTGACAGCTCCCAGCAGACCACTGACTGATGCTGCATGTGGAGGGGTGGAGGGGTGGAGGTCAGGGGTAACTGATCCCTGCTGGGGTTGTAAGTGCTGGATTAAATATACTGTTGGTACCTTTACGTCATGTAAAAAATGCTTAACAAGACAGAGGAGAGAAGCACCTTGGAGACCCTCTTTGCAAAAAAGGCAACAAATTCCAGCTCTTTGAGGTTGAAAAGAAAACAAGCCATCCATCTTGCACGTCCTCACCCTCTTGGATTCAGTTTTGCTTTCAGGTTCACAGTCCCTTTGCACCCCAAATATCATACTGTGCAAACGTGCACAAGCACAGAAAGGGGCTGAATAAATAGTAATTTACCAGTGGATACAAAACTTTAATTATATTGATTAATGCAAGGTTCAAAGGTGCATTACTTGTTTATATCCCTCTGGCTGATTTGGCAGTCATTTTGGACTAACACATAGCAGCAAAAGCAAAGGTTTTCTGGTACCAATGCAATTGCAGAAATGCTCTATTTTCAGTCATTTGTGTTTAATGACTACAAGTGTTAAATAAAGGGGGTCATTTTTATACTTTTTAAGTACTACTCATTGTGTAAAACATTTTAATGAGAAAAAATTACTGAGCAGTGAAGACGCCTAACAACATGCAAACAGTCTGTGAAATAAAAAAAAGATCAGGATTCCATTCAGCCATATGAATGTTGTCAGTGTCACCTCATTAAGTACGAACATATGAATGCGTGCCTCTGGAGATCGTTTTGAAGTGTTTTGGAAACTTTAAACGAAAGGAATTCTCATTTAGAATTATACTAAGAGTTGTCATCTGCTTCACAGCCTAGAATTGCAAAACCCAAAAGCATTCAAACAGTACAAAAACCCCCTCCAAAGTCTTAAAGATGTTAAGATGTGAAGGCTCCTGCAAATAAATTAGCCTGCAACATGCTACCAGATGGTCCAGAAGGTTCTTGAAGTTCTACTTAATCTCTCAGGGAACCATTAGGCACGATATACAGATAAGCATTAACACCTGCAAACAAACCTTGGGAATTACATGCTTTTGTTGCCTTGTGGTGATGCATATACCTGTGTCCATGAGGAAGTGTTGATTATAGGGATAAAGGACAGTAACTACAGACCTTCCCACTGCAGGTCTGAGCAAGCTATCATTATCATCATCATCAGCCCTTTTTAACCCTCGTCACAGCAATCAATCAAAGTCAGATTTCAGATGTTCACGACCATTCTAAAAGCCTGTAAACATGTAAGCACTTGATCAGACATAAACAGAGTTAATTTAGCCCTTGGGCAATCAAATTGAAGGAGTGAGGATAAGTTTTTCAGGTCCTGGCTTTCTGTATTCGTTATTAGGACCAAACAAAACTAACTAACTAACTAAACATTTCCAACAAGGTTTCCAAAACACGCCTTCTCAACCATCTTCCATTTTTTTGGACTTTGGACAAACAGGTACTGGTTGAGCCAAAAGTCGACAAGTCAGATCACTCAAACTGATGTTGAAAGCAATGAAGCAATGTTGAAAATGTTTTTTACAATGAACACAATGGCTTTTAATTTTACTCCGCTTTTGTTTGAGATTGTTAACCAGGAAGAGTATATGTGCTCTCTGCTGGAGTGCATGTCTGAGTTTCGGATGTGTAATGGGAGGTCTGGAGTCTGCCAGGCACCGGGACAGCTGGGAATCTACTCAGGGCTGTTTATTTCCTTCTGTTAGATTCCTGACTGTCAGTAGAGCTGCCAGTCCCCCAAAACCATGCATCCCAACAAACATACCTCTCTCAGGCAACTCAGGACCAATGCCAAACCTATAAGTCTGTCCAGCTTAACTAGTTTAGACTTCCATCATGGTACTCTGGGACATAGTGAATCTCACTTCAGAGCTGATTTTAACCATTTTAATGTACTAGCTAAACATTTGTGATCTACCAGATAATAAGGGGCAGTAAACATTGCCCAGACAATAACAGCAAATTGATCATTTGGTTTGCCTTTTAGGTCCTGCACTTTCCCACCTGGTATCCAGGCCTGGGAATACACAAGGAGACACCAGCAGTTTAAGAGGTAGGGTAGGGGGTGTAACAAGGGATTAGATACTTAGGCATAGAACAAACTGCACTATCATAAATGATTAATGATTAATCCAACTCCATACTGCAAATAAGACAAGTTATTTAATATTCTTGTTACTGACTGCAATGTCATGGTCACTAGTTGCCATTCTGATTGCAAAGGCTTGACAAATGTAGACCTCAACACATTCACATGCATGTCTCAATTTGAGTATGTGAATTTCTGTCTTTCTGATCTCCTAGATCCAGCATGGCATTACTCGAGTCCAGAATATCAAGAGCTGACAGCTGTGGTCACTGAGGTGTCTGCCCCAAATCTGGAAGGTCCAGCGGACATCTCAGGTGAGAGTCACACCCTAACCCTAGGTTGTCTATCACATAAAGCCAAAATCTAGGGCCCTGTTTACACCTGTTATTAAGATGCGTTTGGTCAATCACATCACTAATAGACAAGGGAGACACATTCCCGTTTACACTTGGTGTTAAAATCTGTCTCTTTTTTCCACTTTCAACCACTTCTGTCCTGATTTCTTCAAGAGGAGTGTCTATGGGCGGGTAAATGTATGGCCTTTTTCAGATCTTTCAATATAATGGACGAAATATGCTCACGCAATTTACATATGAACTCGACTGTAGACGACGCAAAAACATATGCAGAGCATCAGCTTTCGTTTCTGCTCTGACAGCCGCAAGACACGCCAAACACTCTGAGTGTGTTAGAAATCAGGAATGCTGAGTGATCATTGTGCCGAAACCGAAACGCATCTTAATACAAGGTGTAAACAGGGCCTAGTAGATGTCTTCTGACATTAGCTTGACTGTCAAGTCAATATATATATATATATGCCCCATGCCCCTACATCTGTTCATCTCAGGTGCCTGAAAAATTGATACTGTGCACATAGCTTTCATTCCTGCTGACAGCACTTATACTAATTCTGCTATTTTTACCAATTCATTTAAGCCTAAAATAATCTAGCTTATAAAAGGAGTGTGTATGTTTAGTAAGGCGCCAAAATGGTAATGTGAATCACTTGATGCGACCATGTTGCTAAACAAAGATATTAAGGTTCGGGTTTTTCCCAAGAAGTCCTTTGAATTCTGCCAAGCATCCCTTCCCCCAGTACCTCTCTCTTACAGGGTATTTTAGGAAAGGTTAAGTATGTTTCTAATATTTTACACTAGCAGGAATGGTAGGACAAGCTGTCCTCTCTTCCACCTTTAGCAGATTTTGTTTTAATGGTATCTTTCAACTTGTCATTTGCAATCCAATGTTTCCAACAAGTGTCCAATCTCTTGTTTTTTTTTCAGGCTGTGGTGACCTGGTGTGGGTAGACCAGCCTGAGGTGCACCGTAAGGCTGACAGTATTGCAGGTAAATACGGTGTCTGGATGCAAGACCCAGAAGCTAAGGAACCTTATGGTCCAGAGATGGTATGGCGCATCGATGCCGTAGGGTCTGAAGTGCGTCAACTCTTTGGGTATGAAAACATGGACCAGCTGTCACGTGGGTTTCCTACCAAAGTCCTGCTCTTGCCAGAATCTGTGGAGAGCACAGGTGCCACCATGTACAGAGGCTCCTTGTACTACCAACGGAGGCTCAGTCGCACCCTTCTAAGATACGATCTACTCTCCGAGAGCATTGCTGCTCGCCGTGATCTTCCCCATTCTGGCTTTCATGGTCAATTCCCCTACTCCTGGGGTGGTTACACAGACATTGACCTGGCAATAGATGAGAATGGTCTATGGGCCATATACAGTACTAACAAAGCCAAGGGCGCTATTGTGCTCTCCCAGCTGGACCCTCACAGCTTGGAGGTGAAGGGCACCTGGGAGACTAAAATTCGCAAAACTTCCGTGGCTAATGCTTTTATGATCTGTGGCAAGCTGTACACGGTTGCTAGTTACACCTCGCCAAACACCACCGTAAATTACATGTATGACACTGCAACCAGCCAGGGTAAAACAATCTCAGTGCCGTTCAAAAACCGCTATCGCTACAACAGCATGGTAGACTACAACCCAGGGCAGAGAAAGCTATATGCTTGGGATAACTTTTACATTGTATCTTATAATGTGAGACTAGGCAAGCAGGAGTAAAGCGAAGCTATCAGCATTAATGTCCATATCACCCCAGCTTATAGACGCGTTTTGCAATGTTTTAATATTTTAACATCCAGTGGGACAGCTATTGTTGGATTTACTGATATTCAAAGACAATTATAGACAATCTAGCGTAAAAAAGCAACTGGGCAATTCAACCATAATTATGCTGGTGACATAAATAATAGCACCAAGAGTACGTATATATAATGAATACAGAAAATAACATTTTCCTGATAATATTGAAGCACCAACAATTGTATATAGGCTGTTATTTTCAAGACCACAATTAAAAGAAATTAAGTGTACCAGTGACTACATTGCACAACTTCACATTAAGTGTTATCTTTGTTCATGATAAACATGCTAAAAAAGAAGTTCCTTTGACCAACACATTACCAAATGGATAAAGTATCTAATCATGTATCATGATATCAGTTTTTTTAATAAATTGAGGCCACATTTAATTCCTCAGTGATTTTGTCCACTTAACATGTTAATAGAGAAATTATTTTTCTACCTTTGTAAGTAATGTCTTGTCTTTTGTGTTTACGGCACTGAATAAATTCAAGGAAGGGGGAAAATATAATGGCATACAATTACTTACAGTAAGCCTACCTTTTGACTGAAAGATTGTAGAGGAATGCAACTTTAAAAACCATAACAAAACCTTTGCTAGTGTACATGCTCTAATCCTCATGCAATCGTACTATCCTATCTCTGTATATGATGAATATTTTCCCTACCCTCTTTTGAATATGCCTCAAGACTCTGTGCTGCTTGAGATGTTAAGATTGGGATCTTGTGGCTATAAGTGTATTAACTTATGAGAATAAAGATTTAAAGTATGAATCTGTGTGCCTCTTTATAATTTAGTAGTGTTATCTTATTTTGCATGCATTAAGGTATTTTACTGAATTCAGCACCACAAAACAAACATGACCACAGCTCATTTTTTACAGCATATTATTTTATTAGTTTCTGTAACCAAACCAGGAGAATGTAAATAAGACCTTACATATTTTAATACAGCGATTTAACCCCTGTACAAGTAAAACAAAACAGAAATCAAAAAAGAAAAGAAAAACAAATCAATTCCCTCTCCTCCCCTTCTGTTTGAAGTTTCTCATATCTACTAAAACAAGAAATGGGGGGCCATACTGAAACCCTTGTTCAACTGTATGCCCCTTTGCAATAGCAACCCAAGAGGAGTGGTTTGGAGAAAGACCTTGTATACTCAGGCCTGTGGTCACCATAACAGAGTAGTCCAAAACATCTGGGAACCTGTTAAAGACTTGCATCACTCCTGCCCCAAACCCCCCATTGAGTTTGGCTGCCTTACACTCAACATTGCTCTTTCTAAACTTGCAGCTCATTACCATTGAACCTAAAATGCTTGACCACTCACCCCAACCCAAACCCCGCCCCTCCTCTGCAGTGATTGGTCAGGAGAGTCAGAGTTGGTCAGCAGCATGGTTGGGAGCTGTGTGGAGAGGCTGGAAGGTGAAATGGAGTTATAGAAGTGGGTGTGTCTACATCTGTCATCGTTCACAGAAAAGGGGAGGGGCTTAAGCTTAGGACATATCAAACATAGGCCTGGTCTGGAGGAACCGTTTACAAAAAAAGAAAATATTCCATCATAATTCTACTATATGTTGACCAAGCAGAGCCATCTTTGTCAAAATCATATATTCATCTAAAAGGATTCAGGTCTCTTGACGCCTAACCTTTGGCTAAAGATTCAAGGTTATTTTGCGCACACACGCAAACGCACAATCTTCAATTCTTGCAGGCGTAGACTACTGACTGAGAAGGCAAGAGGGAAGGCTCACAGTGGAGACTGCAATCGATGAATTAATCAGATACATCGGTAATCAATTCCTAATCTGCTGAAATGACGTTCTATGTATTGTTAAGGCCAATACACATGGTTGAAGTGAAGTGAAAGTAATCGTGAGTGTGCAGGTAATGTTGAGAGGTGTACACACAAACACAATAATTATATGCAAGTGTGTGTGTAGACATTTCATTGTATCTTTATCGCCATAACCTCAACATTGTTGCTCGAGAACATCAAGAACAACAAAAATTGGGGAAAACATCTTCAATAAAAAAAGGAGATATTTGCCTTCCTAAAACATGTTTCTTTACATGCGGAAATGTGAAAGTGAAAAATAAATCATATTGCTATTAAAAATGGCATTCTCACTGTAACTTGATGTCTACCTTCATTGTTCACTGGGGATGTACAGTTCACACAATGGGGGGGGGGGGGGGGGGGGGGGGGGGGGGGCGCTTTCTCTGTAATGCCAACCACAGCAGAGAGAATGGATGGACTGATAAAAGGATGAGGAAAAAGGGCACAGTAAGTGTGAGAAATGCACATCACCTCGTAAAATTAACCTCCATCACTCTACTTCCCTACACTTCTCTGCTGCTTTCAGGTGCTGTAGGACGTCGCCCCCCTCCCCTTTCCCAAGCCTCCGGCCTCTCAATCCAAATCCATCCTTCCATCCATGTGCCCTTTCTGAAGCAATAACTGCTACTTGCTCTCCTCTGGTTTGATGGCCTGCGGTTTGATCGGACCCGTCCGGATGGGTTTGGTTGTTGCTAGAGCAGGTTTGTCAGACTCTGCACGGTCGGATGGCGCCCCCTGGTGATTTGAAGTGATGCTGTCGGTGGGTTTGCCTGCTCCTTCCATGCGGGTGGGCTTGCTTACTGGAGCCTTGAGTTGTTGCTGCTCAGAGAAGAACTTGTGGGTAGACTGTAATACCTCAGCTCTCTGTTTAGCCTGAGAGTGAGTGAGAGAGAGAGAGAGACACACACATTTAAAGCCAATATAGAAAGTGCCCTCACATACAACCTCTAAAGCAGTGGTTCTCAACCTTTTGTGACTCCAAAGGCACCAATTGTCCACAACAATATGCAAAGGCCACATGACTGGATCTACATGTAGTGAGCATTTTTTCCTGATTTTAAAGCATTTTCTCATAATCGGGTATCGGTTTTGTTTTACCAATAAATATAAACTAACCTCCCTTAGTAAACTTTAACATAACAGCCATTAATGCACAAATGAGATCTGTTACATGCTTAAATATGTAATTTAAACTTGGCGCTAAAAAATAGAGAATCTCACAGTCATGTAATCCATCAAGTCATGTCACAATAAAGACGTAATTTTACATGAATTAAATAAAACATGAGTGCATTGATTTCTTGATTTTAATCTATTCTCATTTTGATTAACCTGTATTGATTCTTAAATACCAAGAATCAATCTAGTAGTCTATGCTGTTTTAAGTAGATGCGTGAACAAAACTTAGCATGCATTCCATCCAATAAATCGCAATATTTCATGTCTCAATGTAATCACTAGTTAAACCTCAGAAAGATGTCAATAAAACAAGCAATGTTAAATTTACCTCAGAAAAGTAATTCAATTACCATATCTCGATAGTAAGCTAGAATTATTAACCATTTTGCTAAACATATGCACTACATAAATTAAAAATTCCATGTGTAATTTTGTTAATTTTAACCTTTAATATAGTAATGTACTAATACCAGTTTACAGCATTAGTTGAGAATATTATGGAATGGAATATTACCATTTTATTAATTTACATGTTATTTCTAGATCTGGACGAGTCATTTAAAGAGTCATAAAATTAGGCTACTTTTCCGGAGGAAAAAAGGGATGAAAAAATAATAAATATCTTTTTATTACTGATTTTCAGTTATTGATAGGAGTTTAAGGGGTTAAAATAAAACCAATCATAAACGTATTTTGGATTTCCGTCTGATATTGACAAACTTTGAAGCCTCCCCTTTCCCACATACAGTTAAGTAAGTAAGTAAGTAAGTAAGTAAGTAAGTAAATAAATAAATAAATAAATAAATAAATGTCATTTTAAAGGAAACCCCTTTAAAAAAAAATGTAAATGCAAATAAAAAGAGAAAGCATAAATATTGTGTCTCCAAAATACTATAAAACCCTGGACAATTTTGGTGTTTTTCAATCTTGTCTTTGAAAGTGCTGACCACAGTACCAGGTTAATGACCTTAAGAGGTTAACCCCTTCAACCCGAAGTGTCCCCCTACCGTTTTTCTTTCCCGAGTCATTGCATGTCAAACAAGAAAGATATGTAAAATCATAAAATAAATTATATATATTTTTTTAATTTTATCAGCAGTTTTTCGGCATGAGAATGTCCAAATGTAATGTTCTATCAAACGATACCTACCTTTTGACTCTCCTTGCTATAGTTTTGGAGTTATGAGTCTAGTTGTGTGTGTGTCACTCAGAAAAAACAACTCTAAAAATGCCCTCAGGGCTTAAATCATTTTAAGTGAGGCCCCCTGGTTGAGAACCAATGCTGTAAAGTCATCATGAAATCAAAAATCACACTTTTACATTAATAAATGTATTCACAACGCTCACCTTAAGGTCCTGTTCTGCTTTTAGGGCAGCCTGTGTTCCGCGGGGTACTAACGGGGGACCAGAAGGTCCACGTGGAGGGTGCTGGGGTCTGGGATGGGGCATCAGACCACCGCTCAGGTTGGGGGACATGGGTGGACCCATGGGTGAACGCTGTACCCCTCCAGGAAAGGAATTTGCATGGGGTGGACGTACCAATGGAGACACCATGTTGGCCTGAGACAACATCTGCAAGCATGATAGAGACGAGAAACAGTTAATACTCCAGAAACGTTATTGAATTAAGATTTCCCAAAAACTTACTTGGTGTCTGTAGTGGCTGACCTGTGGGTTGAACTGTCCTGGGAAGTGCTGGGCAATGCGCATTCCTGCAGATGCCGACTGGAACTGTTTGGGATACAGCATGCTGTTCATCTTGCTAGACTGATTACTGGGGCTTGTGGAGCTCGCCCTGAGAACACAAACAAGGAAGCTATCAGAAAACACAAAATATGCTTACGACAGATAACGGATATGCATCCAGTACACAAAAAGGCTGTGACGCTCCAATCTGAAGGTTATTTGTTGGCCAATGAGCTGTAATTGAGCATCTGTCTGATGGTCTAGTTTTTACTCTGGTGTGTTCTGCACCACTGACATTATCAGACCCCATCAGTGGCTTTTCGGCCAATTGAGCCTGTTGAATTGCCAGGAGAGTTTAGCAAAACAACCCATTACTCAAGTAACGAAAGCAAGCAAACGACAAAGTCAAGAGGGAAAAACAGCAAGCAAGCGCTGCTATGCTTTTTAAGGTTTGTACACTACCAGTCAAAAGTTTGGAATAATTAAGATTTAAGGTTTTTGAAAAGTCGCATATCCTCAATGCTTCATTTATTTGATCAGAAATACAGTAAAATGGTATTATTGTGAAATGATTACAATTTAAAATAACTTTTAATATGCTGATTTGGTGATCAGTTTTTATCAATTACTAGTGCTCAATTAATACTGGTTCTTATCAATGTTGAAGTTTTTGCTGCTTAATATTTTTGTGGGAAATGTGATGCATAGATCTCAAAAAGGCCATACATTTACCCTCCCATAGAGCTTCCCCTCAAAGAAATCAGGACAGAAGTGGTTGTAAGTGGACAAAAAAGACATTTAAACACCAGGTGTAAACGGGAATGTGTCTCCCTCATGTACTTGTGATCTGATCGACTAAAACGCAGTTTTACACCAGATGTAAACAGGGCCTCAGTCAGCACAGAAAAACCCAAGTGTACCTTGAAATGCAATTTAAGTCACTTTGGATAAAAGCATCTGCCAAATGCATAAATGTAAATGTAGCACTCATTCTTTGATTTCGGTTTGGTGTGTCTGGGCCTTAAGCTGGATGGCTTTGCATGCATACACACACCTATAAGGGCTAGATGTGGGGGTAGTGCTTCTGGCGCTGATAGGTGGAGTTCCAGGCTTCATATCCATTCCACCACTGAAGAGCTTCAGATCCATCTCACACATCTACAACAGATAAAAAAAGCATGCATGTTTTGTGCAGGAATTAATCTACTACTACAATGAAAACTTGCCAGGCAGCAAACATGAGTAAATATCCCTGGTCTACAGCCATTAACTTGATTATTGTAAGTAAATTAAACCACATATGAAGTAAAATAAATTTTAAAATAAACACAAAAAAATGAATAGAGCAATGCACAAACCTTATTGGAAGGCTGCATCATACTGTGTGTACTCTGGCCAATAAGGCCACGGTAGGGCGGATTGCTGGGTGGCTGGCGGTTGAGGCTGGGAGGCGGGCCTTGGGGCGGGGTCGGAGGAAGGGACTGAGGCAAAGCCAAGAGCGGCTGACCACCACCAGAGCCGAAGTTGGGCAAAGACAACTGTGAACCTGGCACAGGAACGGTCACCTGCTGTAGGGCAGAGCTGGGACTGTGTGTTGAGCTGTAGTAGCTGCTCTGCTGCTGGACTTGTCCAGAGTACATGTTTGAGTGCTGACTCATTCCCTGACGCTGCAGATCAAACACACAAAAAACAGCAGAGTTTAGATCAAGGTCATGGCAGACTGAAAAAGTGGGAAGGACGAAAGTATAATTGGCCACAAGCAGCTGGAATTAAATTCTGACCTGCAGTAGGTGCGTATCTATCAGCTGTGATCCTCCCATGCCAGAGGGCTGATTCAGTTGGGGTTCAAACAGGATTGGGATGTGTTGGGTGTTTGAGGTCTGTTGAAAGGCCAGGTTGGACTGAGGCTTGCCCAAATCTGGGGGCTGCACTCCAGGGTAACTATGCAGTGGTGTCCCAGACAGCATCATGGCAGATGTCTGGGAGAGGCTGTTCTGCATGAATGCCTGCTGAGATCTGTGAAAGGAAGAGAGCACACAAATATATTGAAATATAATATATTACATATAAAATTGTTGGATGCTGCAGAGTTAAAAGCAGTCTGGAGTACCTGTAGGTTTGTAAGGAGGAGCTGAAGAGATCTTGCTGTTGAGACACCGGAGGTCCAGTGTTGAGGCTCAGCTGGGCCTGGTGCTGATGCTGGTGTTGGTGTTGGTGTTGGTGTTGGTGTTGGTGTTGGTGCTGATGCTGATGCTGATGCTGCCCCTGAAGAGGAGCGTAGATAGGGATGGGGATCTGCTGCACCGCTGTGGGCTATAAGGAACAAATCATTACAGGGTGTCATCCAACCTCAATAACTTCAGGAAAATAGGACTACTGGAAACATTCCAAGATAATGACTTGACAGGCTGATCCTGCTGGAGGAAGACACTGGTGGTGGGTGATACCTGTGAAAGTCCAGGCTGATAGCCTTGCTGTTGGGCTAAAGTGGGAGGAGCCAAGCGAGGGTGGGGCGCACTGAACAAGTGGCTTGTGTCCATGTAGAACGCCGGGATTTGAGCTGCAGTACCTACACGATTAGAAACAAAAGATGATCACTCATTCAAACGACTTACATGCAGATGAAGATATAAAATATAGAAATGCCATATCAATTAGAAATGGTTAAATACATATTATCGTTCAGAAGTCTGGGGTCAGTAAGTAAAGAAATGAATACTTTTCAGCAAGGATGCATTTAATCAAAAGTGACAGTAAAGACATTTAAAATGTTATAAACATTTTCTATTTAAAATAAATGCTGTTCTTTTTAACTTTTTATATTCAACAAAGAATCCTGAAGAAAAAAGTACCATGGTTTCCACAAAAATATTAAGCAGCACAACTGTTTTCAACATTGATAAAATAAAAAAGAAATGTTTCTTGAGCATCAAATCAGAATGATTTCTGAAGGATCATGTGACACTGAAGACTGGACTAATGATGCTGAAAATTCAGCTTTGCATCACAGAAATAAATTATATTTAATTTTTTTAAAAAGGTTTTCAATTCTAATGATATTTCCTAATATTACAATTTTTACAGCATTTCTAATCAAATGAATGCAGCCTCTGAGCATAAGAGACTTCATTTAAAAGTCTTACCAACCCCGAACTTTTGAACAATAGTGTAATAAATCAAATGAACATCATTCAAAAGACAATATTCAAAATTAATAATAACAAAACAATTATTTATATTGGCTGCATCAGGGCGTTATGGTCTATAAATAAAAGTACCTGCTGCAGACTGGGATACGAACACCTGTGGGGTCTGTTGCTGCGGTAACAGAGAAGGCGCACAGCCCAGTTGGGAAAAGTTAGTGCTGGACATTACTGAACTCTGCAGCTGCTGGGGCTTCACTTTACAGATGTTGGGAGGGTCAGAGGCTGATGTGCTCTTCGTGCTTAGAGAGGATGTTGTGTAGGTCGCGGATCCTGTGTAACAAAGGACCAATATTAAAATTCTACCAATGTCTGTTTAAAACGCTTTTACCAGCACAACCCATGAAAGGGTCAATGCATAAGGTGTAAACTCCTACCAGACAGTGAGGTGCTGGGGGTGACAGAGGCCACAGGTATCTGAGGCACTGAAGCACTGGAGAAGGAGTTGAAGGAGGCACTGCCTGCTCCTCCTCCACTGGTGATGGGGGAAGCAGAGGAGGTGACAGGAGAGCTCTTTTCCCCCAGACTAGGCGAGTTCTCCCAAGCCTTACGTGCTGATTCCATCTGCAGAAAAACAGTGAGAAGCAGTTTTACAAGATGCTTTTGGTAGCATCTGCCTTCACATACTTGTGTAGACTATGTTTTATGATGATTTATGACTATGGTGAAACTATAACAAACAACAAAAAAACCTGGCCTAAAATTGTTGTGTATTGCTGCCTTTGATTAGAGGATCAGTATTTGTAAAACATAAAATTCTGATTAGCAAATTAATCCTTCAGTGCGCGTCTTACTTTGAGTGTGAGGTCAACAGTAGCAGGAGAGACTGTGGCAAGGCTGGAGCTTTGCTGCAGGGCTTCTCGTCGCTGAATAGGTAACGGGTGCGGGAGAGCCACCTGAACCAACAACCAAGAAAAGGATCAGAACACAGAAAAATACACACACAAACACAAAGATTGATTACAGCACTGAAGCACTAACAGGGGTCACAAGGCTCTCCTCCATCTTTGTCCCTGCAGTGGGGACGTTGTCAGCTAAAGAGGACGACGGAATTGTGTAATCAGTCACCGATTCCTGCACAATAAATAGACACTGTCAGGGAAAAATAAACACTACAATTCATTTTTCTATAAAATATACACTACTAATCAAAAGTTTGCGCTTGGAAAAGTCTCTTACGCTCAACAGGGCTACATTTATTTGTGTAATAGACAAATTTAAAAACAAAAATGATATTGATATTTGATAATGAAATGTTCTTGAGCATCAATGTTGAAAACAGTCGTGCCGTTTAATATTTTTTGTGGAAAGTGATTTTTCTCAGGATTCTTTGATGAATATAAAGTTCAAAAGAACAGCATTATTTGAAAAGTATTTTGTTACATAAAATGTCTTTACTGACACTTATGATCAATTTAATACAACCTTTCTGAAGAAAAACATACATTCAAAACTCACTGAAATTTTGAACGGTAGTGTACAAATGAAAGGATTGAGGCAGCAGGATATTATACTGCACCTTAGAGCTGCTGGAGTATTCCGCTGATGGAGCAGTGATCATGCCCTCAATGTCTCCACCCAGCTCAGGAACGTTGTCTTTAGTAGGTGAGCTAGAGTCTCGGTCTCGGCTGCCTCCAGTTCCACTTTTATCCAGACCCTCTCCATCGGACTGACGCACATCTTTGGCAGCCTTGCGGTTCTTGAGTGAACGCTCTTTACCAATGGGTCCAGGTTTATATTCTTTGTGCTCCAGAGGAGGGATGTCAGGTAACTGCAGAGGAGAAATTGATTTTTTTAAATGAGGTTCATTATTCACCTATATACAAAAAAGTCTGAGACCACTAATGAAAATGTTTCTATTTTGCATATCAGCACAACAATTTGTCCCCCTTTTGGGCAAATTTCACAGCCCTGTGCCACATATCTCGCAAACATACAAATATTGTTTCACTTGGAAATTCTGCTGCATTATGTGATGCAAATTCTGTTGCACGTTGTATATACAGGTCCTTCTACAGACAAAAGCAGGGACTACCTTCTGAGGTTTGACAGGTCCAGCGCGGGGCTGTTTTTGTCTCTGCTCTTTGGGTTCGGGTAGTTTATTATCAGAGGTTTTCTCTAGCAGGGTGGGTACTCCATCACTCTCAGTGCTGCCTGCTGAAGAGGGGGCACCAAACTGGATGCTGTCCATACCCAGCTCAACCCCAGTGTCTGTGCCAGCTTTCACACCCTAAAAAAAACAACAACAAAAAACACACACACACAAACATCACTACTTACTAAAGTTCAGAATATCAAAATGGTGCTGTCAGCCCGTTACAATATCAATCCTTGTTTAATTCTTTTTCAAATAGCCTCTCACACCTCAGGTGTAACAGTCCCAGTAAATGAAGTAAGGGGTTTGTTCCAGGCACTGACAGAGGGAGGCTGGGGAGGGCTGATAGGTCCAACTACAATAGAAAGAGAAATGGGACAACCATCAGATACAGAACTGAAGAAGAAGAAAAACTCCCTGCTCTTAATTTATTTCTTAGTTTTTCAAGAAACTATTCAAGTAACATTAATAAAGACAGTATGCGGTGTAAGTAAACATGGCTTTAAGTTGAGACACTTACGTTTCTTGACATCAGAGAGAACAGTGGAGCCAGCCACCTTGTTCTCCCACAGTTCAGTACCCAGGGTGTTGTGCGTCTGACTCTTGGCAGAGAAGTCTACAGATGCAGGAGCCAGAGGTGCAACAGCACCCTCAAGAGGCTGGGGCGGGCTAGTGCTCTGATTAGAGGCGGGCAGATTGTGCTGTGACACAGAGATAGCTGGCTGTGGTTGAGGCTGCTGCAGGACAGACTGGGGCTGTGGAGCTGGGGCTGATGGTTGCTGCTGCTGCCCTGCTGCCATTCCTTGCTGCTGTTGCTGTTGTTTTTTGGCAAACCGTGGAGGAAGTTTAGAACCGCCACCTCCCCTGCCCTTCTCTCCAGAACCCTTTTTACTCCAGTTCTGCAAAGCATTTGGACAGACATAGAAGATATCAGATGACATTTTGGCATTGTACCAACTGCCATGGTTCAATGCATGCAATACATGAATGCTAACTGACAATACTAAATTAATAAAATAATAAATGATTGAGTTCCTCTTCTTTCCACACCTGTGTAGTCTGCTCTTCTTTCTTCCTTCGTTCCTCATCCTGCAAACGTTTCTGCTGTTTCCGTGAAACAACCTCTGTGAACCCATCATCGGTAGTGTTCGACTGAGGGTCCTCCAGCGTTGTGACTTCTGGGTGGTCATCAATGATCACTACACCTGTGGAAGAGAAAAGAGAACAAATGAGTTTCAAACAACTTAATTCAGTTTACCAATATTAAGACTTAGTAATACAATAATACAAACCCAAATCCAGAAAAGTTGGGACATTTTGTAAAATGTATATAAAATGAGGATTTGAGGAATGAGATTTGTTAATTTTTATTTATTTATTTAAATGACAAAAGAACCAAAAAAAAAATCCAATGTTTCCACTGACCAAATTAATTGTATTTTGTAAATATAAACAAATATTGATTCTGATGGCTGCAACATACTACAAAAAAGACAGACACAAAATAAAAGTGAAAAGACTTTCTCTTTTTGTTTCTCTTGCACGACAACTTCTCGTGCAAGTTGGCATTGCACGAGAAACTGTCATGCTTCTGTTAAATACAGCCACATGGGCTCGGGAGTTCTTTGGAAAACCGTTGTCACTTAACACAAGGGCTGCACAATACTGGAAAAATATGACTGTTTAAGCTTGTTTTTGGAAAAAGTTTCAGAGTGCTCAGACAAAAAGGACCATCCAGAATTTCATCAGTGACAGGTGCAGAAGCAAACATCTGTCTAATTCTTCACATGCTAAAAAGTAGTTTCTAGACACTCTACACCATAGAAGGGATGTGCTTGACTGCCTGCAGTCCAGATCTGTTTCATCATAAAAAGGAGAATCAGACAATGATGACCAGATTGTTTAAAAGCTGTCATGTATCAGTCGAGATTGGGCAAAAATTCCACTTGCAGTTAGTATCCTCAATTCCCAAATATCAAAAAAAGTGTAATTAAAAGGAAAGGTGACGGAGGAAAACATGCCGCTGTCCCAACTTTGAGTGTGTGTTACAGCCATCAATATCAAAATTTATTTTTTTATTTACGAAATACACTTAAGTTGGTCAGTGAAAACTGAAAGTCTTTTCTTTGTACCTTTGTCAGTTAAATAAAGGTTAAAGAGAATTAACAAATGACAAGATTTTAGATTTTATTGCATTTTACAAAATGTTCCAAGGTCTTCCAACTTTTATGGATTTGGGGCTGTAATTCTGTCAGGACCACTACCGTCAAATATGATTGACAATTAGCATACAGTTTGGATTGGCGGTATGGTTCCGTTCTGGGCGAGAACTCCCTGCGCATCCATGCAGCCTAGCATGGATAAGAGCAGGGAGAGCAGCAATAACCCCCCTTGGGGTAAACAGAACAGAACCAACATGAAAATTTGCAAATATATTTAATTCAAGATTTTAAAGTACAACATTATTCGATAATTATTCTGATTCAAGGGGAATCAGAATGTCAAATCCTGACTGGGCGAGAGGAGGAGCTGGGGATGGAGGAGGGTAATTAGCTCCTGAGAAACACGATAGCTGCTGATAATACTGAAGGAGCTTATATATGTATATGGTGATAGGTGTCGTATTCCTATAGGTAGATGTGGATCAGCTGAGGGTCAGCTGATGCGAGCTTGACTAACGTGACCTGCCAGAACTAACGCTACGCTTGATTCAAACTTCTTGCTTGGAGCGAATCAGCTAGCTAAAACGCCAGGGTTAGAGTCACTAAAAATTGTCTATTAATTACTATGAAAAAAAGGTTGCTACTGGGTGCAACTACTGCAATATAGACAAAAGTTTTGAATACTCACTGGCATAATTGTTGAGATCAAACTGAGACAAAGCATTTTCTTTCTCTTTGGGTTTTTTGACTGCTTGTTTTGCTTCCTCTTTCCGGCGGCTGGGTGCTTGATCTTTTCCAGTCTTTTGACCTGTACCAGCCTGAGCAGCCTCTGCATTCTGAGAAGCAGCACTGCAGGGAATAAAGAGAAAATATTAGCTCATCAGAAAATCAGAGCAAGGCAGATTTAAATAATATGTTTCCAATAAAGCAGGAAGCCATGAAAAGCTGAAGTATACTCGGACCATATATTCAGTTGCTTAATTTTAAGATGGTGCTGCATGAGTTTGTTCTGAAATGCAATTCTTAACTTTAGGCAGGGGTGTCCAATCCTGCTTATGGAGGGCCAACATCTTGTAGAGTTTAGCTCAAACTAGCAGGGCTGTAACATTATGCAATATGAAACCGAAATCGCAACACTCAGATCCACGAACCTGTGTTGCGGTATGAGAAGGCAGAATCGCGACACACCCCTTCCAACTACCATAGTTAACTTTCCCGTCCAAATCCAATGCTACCACATCTTTAAATACTATTAGTATTATTTGTATCAAAAACTTGAAATATAAATTCTCAGAAAATGCATTTAATACCAATATATTGAAAAGTCTGTTTATATATCCATACTCCCTGCCATACTCCCTTAATAAAGGAGTCCAGACATTGGAAAAATATCTACACATGCATTTTATATTTAATATGAGGGAAATATACATGCGTTACAGACGTGACAATAAATATTTGCCGACAAAAAAAAATCTAAAACTTTTAGGTGGCAAATATTTTTTAGTAATTCTATGAATTACACTGCACAAACCAAAAGTAAAAATACCCACTGGATGAAGAAGGGTTGGCTCTTCAAATAAAATGAACATAAAATATTCATTTTATTTTATTTTTCGTGTTCGCATTTATGAGGAAAAAACAATGTTACGGACGTGAGCGTTCTGAAAGGGGCACTAAAAGACTGCTTCAAAACTTTCACAGAGACCTCAAACAGAAAGCACAAAGCCTTTCTTTAAAGTGAATTTCGTTTTGTATTAATTGTATCTTAATTTTAATCAATGTTTCATCAACCAATTGCCTGGATTTAATAAATAAGTAAGTAAATATAGCAGACAATAGATAATCACGACACGGAGGCGCCGGCACGTGAACTGGAGCTCGTCTCAAATTAACCGAAACTCAGCGTATAAGATAGCCTACTTGCCTCACAGACCTGAAAAATATATCTATAGAAAGCTTGAAATATCTACTTTTAAACCGAACAATTCAAAATGAAAGAAAACAGACTGCTCTCTGCTTATGTAATCCGAAATGTGCATTTCTCTCTGGTGCGTTCACTACATGCAAAGATCGCGGGTCAGCATCGTCAACTTCATCTTTGCAGCCGACACGGATACAGAAAACACTTGTTTATTAATAAACAATTAAAATGTCTCTTTGCTATATTTGACATTCATAATCATTACTTTTAAGGGTTCTTTGTGACAGCTTTTAGGTGCTTTATTGGCAGCGCCACCCTTACATGTTACATGAGCACCACCGCATCAGTATATGCGCCTCTTTTCAGTTGTTGAAAACGAGGGGTTCAAGTATTTACTTAGAGTGCTCGAGCCCTGTTATGCATTACCAAGCCGGGCGCATTTCTCTCAAAATGTGCTACCAAAACTTCTGGAGAAAACAAAGGCTAAGGTGGAGGAAGGGTTGAGTACTGCCCCCCTAAAAAAAGAATCGAGGTTTGTATCAAATCGTGGGTCAAAAATCGTGATACGAACCAAATCGTGGGTTTGGTGTATCGTTACAGCCCTACAAACTAGCCTCAACACACCTGGCTGGATGTTTCATGTAATACTGAAGACTGAATTAGCTGGTTCAGATGTTTAATTTAGGGTTGGTGCTAAACTAACGCACAGTGGCCGTCCAGGACTGAATTTGAAGTATAATCAAAGTAATACTGGTGCTTGCTTTAAAGCATAACAGATAGATTTTTCACCCATAAACTGCTATATTAAAACTCAGAATCTCTACTTCCTGGGGACAACGCAGTTCAGGACTCACCCCCTGCGTCCCGATTTGGCTCCAGATCCTCCCCTTCTCTCGCTCTTGCCCCCAGGGTAGCCTCGACCTGTTTTAGGCCCACTATTTCCCCGGCGGTTCTGTCGATCGACAGGCCGCTGGCTGGAGAAGCTCCTCTTGGCTGCTGAGGCTAACTCCCGTTTTGGGATTGCCACAATTTCTGTGGGTGATTTGCTTTGTCCCCCAGAGATCGGTGTGGGCACAGAGGAGGAGGAAGTGGTGGCGGTCATGGCCGCTTCAAGTTGCTTCTTGTCCTCTCGCTCTCTCCGTTCATTGAAGTCACTACTCTCAGAGGCAGTCTCCCACTCCTCGTTGGCCTGGTCAGAAGAGTTCTGATTGGACAAGTCTGGTGATTTGCTGCCAGCAGCAACTACAGTTGTGGCTCCCATTTCAGGAACAACTGTTTCTGTGACAGGAAGTTCAGGCGAAGTCACATCAGGAGTGAGAGAAGGTGCTGTAGTGGCATCAACCACTCTCTCGGGCAAAATGACCAGAGTTCCAGGAGCTTTAGACCGTGTCGGGGAGACAGACGTAGGTACTGGCATTCCAGGAGTAGTTTCACCAGCAAAAACTGCTGCTTCACGTTCTTTAAGCCTCCGAAATCTTGGGGGCTTGTCCTGTCTGGGTGGACGGGCTGCCCTTGGTCTCCGGGGCCTCTCCCTCATGCTTTGTCCACCCTCTCCGATCTTCTTGTTATCATACTTGGCGTGACGTCGTTCGGAGGGTGTGCTATCAGTGCGTGAGGTCTCAGCTTCCTCTGGTCGAAATGTCTCCATGGGCTTCGAGGGCCACTGTGAGCCCTCTTTGACAGCAGCCCGACGGAAAGGAGCAGATCTGTGGCCACCTCGTTCCCTGCCACAACCTCGCCTGCTGTGCAAACCACCTTTTCCCCGGCGTGCGGCCTCACCCTTTAACAGAAAACCTGGTTTAGGTCTCCCATCCTCATCCCGAGACACAGGTTTTTCCAAAATAGGTCCAGCTGCAAATCCGGAGACAGATTTAGATGATCGTGATTCTGTCAGCTCGCGACGAATCGGTCTGCTTGGTTTGGCGCTGGGCTCGCGATCTGATGCTCCGGTGTCACTTGCAGATTCTCTACCTTCACTTTCAGAATCTGTGTCCGAGCCTCGTCTGCGTCTGCGCTTGGGCAAGACTTCGAAATCTGAGCTCTCACTACGGGTTTCACTCTCTTCCCGGCAGCGGAACCCAGCAGTCCCCGTGGCACTTAATGGCAAGTCTGAGCGTGATCGTGGCTCTCTGTATGGGTAGTCCCCTCGACTCCGACCACGGCTACCTCGGCCCCTCCCACCATAGCTGCCTCTGTAACTCCGGCCACGGGAATAGTACTCTCCTCGACCGCGGCCTTTATAATCAGATGGCCAGTCCTTCTCTCTTTCTGCTTCTCTGTCCCTCTCTCGGTCACGTTCTCTCTCTCGCTCCCTCTCGTCTCTGCGATAAGATCTGGGAGGGAGGTTGGACTCTTTGCGAGATGGTAATTTTGGTTCAGGACGTTTGTCATTAGTTGGAGGCATGTCTGACTTTTCCTCAGAAGCAGTTGAGACTGTAGAAACTACCGTTGTCTGAAGATCTCTGGATTTTGCTCCACCAGTCGCTACTCCCACTTCAGGTTCTACCACTACTTTCTTCCCATCACCAGGTGGCTTCAGTCCTTCTTTTAGTCCTGCTTCTACAGCAGCTGAAGGAACACCTTTGTAAGTAGCGCCCTCTTTTTTGGATCGTTCACCTCGCTGCTCTTCTTTCTCTCTTCTCTGCTCCCTCTCTTCCTTCATGTCTCGTAGTACAGGTTTCTTAATAGGTCCAGATCTCCTGACTGGCCGCTCCCCTCCGGGACCCTCTCTCCTCCCAGATCCAGATCCACGGGATCCCCAGCGCATTTCTGACTTCTGCTTGCTGGGCGCAGGTAAAATAAGCTTTTCAGTTTTGTGCATACCATCATTAGACACAGGAGGAGTGGAACGGCTGTTGTTCACAGACCCTTGACCAAAAGGCTCCTTTCTGGACTTGTCCTCAGGTCTTTCCACAGTATCAGTAAGGTCCAGGGTTTTCTGTGCTATGATAAGTCCTTCAAATCTGGGCTCTTCCTGTTTCAAAGAGTGACTGGAGCCTTGAGAGATACTCCGTTTCAATACAGCCTGTCCAATGGCTTCAACCTCATCTGCACCGGAGAGGTTAACCTCCTCAGGTTCAAAGGAGGGGATGACTGGTGTTCTGTCAGTCTGTAAGAGACCTGGTACCTCTTCGGTAATACGACTAAAAGCAGATAAGGTTTCAGATGAATCCCTGAAGAAGTCACTTTTGCCCCGGGGCTCCAGTGGACTATGCTCCTGAGGGTAAACGCCTGATAGACCTCTATCCAGCTCCAGACCAGCATCCAATCTAAGAGGGGACGAGGAAAACAACAGAAAAACATCTTAGCATTTGATCAACAGGTTATTTCTAACAGTGGGGGAAATCGTATAACTATATTTTTGTTCTAAAACACTGCAGTCTCTCACCTTGGCTCCTTGCCATCTTCTCGTCCTTTAGCAGTGGCAGAGGAAGGCAGGGGCTCTGTTGGGGGATATGGGTCAGAACCCCAAACCATTCGAGGCTCACTGGGAACTCCGTGTTCTCTGATTGGTCGGGTCAGATGATCAAAAGTGTCTGATCCAGAGCTGCTGTTGTCTGCGGGCTCTCGTCGTACCAGCTGCTTAGGCATTCTCCCTGATGATGAAAAATAGTTACTACGACTGCAAATATAGAATGCAACAAAACAATTGCTCCAAAACAAAACAAATTGTCAGAAATGTTTTTCACAATACTAAAATTGGAGACTTATTTTAAAAGAAAAACAAGGAAGTGAAAGAGCATAAGATGAAACGAGAAAATTTGTTACTGTATATTTTAATAGTTTCCAGTGATTGGGTTTGTTACCTAGTTACTAGGAAAGGAAACAATTTCAGTTTGCAAGAAATACCGGGGTGCATAGGAGGCATGTCTATTGGTGGCCGTCCAGACATCATACGAGGATCCATATAAGATTGCATCATTAGCCAGCGTGGGTCAAAGCCCATAGAGGCTAGGTGTTGGTGGTGGGGGCCAAGAGGTTGATATAGGGACCTGTGCTGAGGGGGAACAGAACCCCCTGAGGGAGAGACCGGACCCCCTCCACCTTGCTGCTGCTGCTGCTGCCACTGTTGTTGTTTAAGCTGTTCCTAAAGAATGAGGATTTTTTTTTTACTACATTAAAGCAGGAATTACTACAAAGAACTTCAGTTGTCAAATAATATCTGACAGGTGACCTGAACAAACTATACATTTTCATCTTTTACAGGGTTCAAACTAAAATTGATGCTTTAAAGGAAGCAGGCAACAAACAAAGCTAGGACAGTGTGTGAGCACCTGTTGTCTAAGGAACCTGGGTGGCAAAGACTTCTGGAACTGTTTTGAGTATCCAGAGGTGACAGAAGGGCGAACAGCAGTCCCTGTCTCCCCCTCATTTTCCAGTTGAGATGGAAGAGGTGTATCTTCATTAACAGAATGATCCAGTCTGGACAAAGACAACTGAGGCTCCTCAACTGAAACAAAATTTTTGACAATTTTAAATCTAAAACTAGCACACTCTATAAGAATAATTACACATCAGGCAGAAGATTTTATCCCAAGCGACAGGGAATTGAACCAATGACCTTGGCGTTGCTAGTGCCATGCACTATTTTTGAGCTACACTACAGGAAAAGTCCATCCCAATTTATAGTATGCATCAAACCAGGTGAGCACAATTAAGGTTCTTGTCACACTTGCTTTGTTTGGTTCAAACAAGATTTTACACCCTACCCTGGCTGGTCTTATTTTCACATTGTACATTAAACCATTTGATTCTTTAGATTTACAACTAAAGCTTCACTGCAATAGAAAGACATTTGAGTTTATACACCGCAATTTGTATTGCTATACATGCAGAGAGGTACATTTTTGGAGACAAACCTCTATGTGCAATGTACTCGGTGTAATAACAGTGATGCTTTCAATCCATTTACCTCTGGGCTCCTCAGCACTGAAGTAGTCTCTCGTTGGTTGTCTATCCACTTGTCTATGCACCTCCTCACTTACAGCAGTATCAACCTTGCTTTGGGGTTCTGGGGCAGTCCTATGAACAGGAGGGCTAGGTTGCCGAGTAAGAAATTGTGGCACCTCCTCCACAGTGGGCTCTGTCCTTTGATGGTTTGGCATGGGAAGGCAGGGTTGCTGTGCAGGGGGAGGTGGTGCAGGCTGAGGGGGTGGAGTTTCAGAAGATTGTTTAGGCACAGTTTCAGTCACTTCCTGGTGGTCATCGTGAGCTTGCGTAGTTGGTTTAGAAGTTTCTGTAGTTGAAGGTCGACGTTTCTCCTCCAGTTGTTTGAGTTTCTCTTTGCAGGCAGCAAGTCTCTGTTCTTCCATGCGCCGTTCCTCCTCCTCACGCCGTCTGCGAGCACGCTCTACTGCTTCCGAGAGCTCTGACTGCTTCTTCCGTTTCTGTCGCCATGCTTCCGTTTCCTCCTCACCAGCAGGGGGTGCTGAAGTGGCCAGCTTTGTAACACGTGGGCCACCACTTCCCACAGAACGTCCAACAGTTTGTCCCTGCACAATACATTTTTTTTTTTTATTATAGACAAAAAAACAAAGCAGCTAAAAAAAAGAAATAAGTTTTCAGCTAACTTTGTCAAATCCAAGACTACTGTCCCAGTGCACGCCATACCTGTTGATCCATCTTGCTATAATGGACAAGATTGCCAGGGGAGGGAGCCCTGGGATCTCCACTTTCCACCCATGAACTCTTGCCATCACTCCTCTCTTCTGTTCCTTCTTTCCATCCCTCCTGGACATCAATTTTTCTTGTTCGCATACGATCAACTTTAGTCATCCACTCCCTGTGTTTTTGCAAGAAAGTTTTATAGGACCAATTTTCACTATGCCCAAATATATTCTGCAATTAATTTTTTTTACAAAGATGAGTGCTTACCAGCCTTCGCCTTTCTCCTTAGCTGAATGGTTCTCCTCATCATCACTAAAGTTCAGTTTCTCAGTATAGTCAACTTCCATCTGGGCACCTAAATAAAACCAAAAATTGTGACTCAATGGACAATGATTTAAATATGAAATAAAATGTGGCAATATCTAATAAGCCTGGGAATTAAAAACTTAATTAATAATCCTTTAATTTGATTATTTTGTATTTTTCTTCTGGTATGCACCCATGACCTTACAAATGTAAGACCACTCATAACATGAAGTACCGACATTGTTGCAAAAATGGATGCTTTGCATTACGAGTTAAAAACTGACAACAGGTATTGACTATAAATTCTGACTGGATGAGCCACATTTAAAGAAGCTGAATTCTGAATTCAATGATTCCCATTTTGTGTCAAGCCGACAGCCATGTGGCTATCTGTCAAGATATAAATGGTATAGCAACCTCTAACAACAGAGACATTTCTACTGTTGCACTGTACATCCCCACCTAACCCTACCAGAAACTATGAAAAAAACAAAACAAAAACACTATCCAATGGTCACTCTCACCTGCCCAACCCTCATCAGCATCAGTGTCCAGATTGTCTAGCTCCTTTAGTTCAGTGGCACTAACAATTGATGGCCTGTCTGGATCCTGATGCCATGGCTGAGAGGGAGGTTGTGCGGGTCTTCCAGACCGTGGACCCCTAAATGGAGAAGAGAGAAAAACGTGAGAAAGCGAGAATTTACAAAGCTCCTAATGTCCTGGAAGAATACCAAAATACCAAATTGTCTTGTTTAATAGAAACTGTCTTTCAACTGCCTCCACTTTCAACTTTTCCATCTAAAGCAAGTTAAGTTTAATTTCAGACCTTATTGGACACTTACTTAGACATCTCCGGTGGTCCAGGGTATCTAAAGCTGCCTTGTACAGAAGGAAAGGGCCCTCGAGGGTAAGCATTAAACATCTGAAAAGATGCACACATTAAAATAGCACTGCAAATAGGGCTGCAACAAACGATTATTTTGATAATCAATTAATCTAACGATTATTAGAACGATTAATCAACTAATCGTTGATTATTTCGCCGACTAATTAAGTTTGGAACGATTATTCAGATTTTTCAATTAGTTAAAACACTGAGTATACATATTCTAACTATAATATAAAAAAAGAAAATCACTTCAGCTTTTGAAATGGTTGTTTTAATGAACTTTGAGCCAACTAAACAGGTCATTCTCTTTAAGTTTTCAGATTTCTGTCCAACTCAAATCACACACAAATGCTCTCTAAGCATTGTTTAAATATTCGGTTCTCTTTCAATAGAAAAAAATAAACAAAAATGAATCAGCTGCATTACAGAAAAACTTAATCTGCAAACAATTATTATAAGTTGACATGAGTTAAGTCAACTTTTCAAATATTATAAAATTGACATGACAATTGAGCTGACAGAGACATTCTCATTCACCTTGTAATTTACAGTATGAAGAAGTAACTGACATGATATTCTTCATAACATCTCTTTTTGTAAGTCTTCATGAATATGGAACAAAATACAGGCAAGTGATAAGACTAATACCTAATAGTGTTACAATAATAAAAACAGCCCTGACTCCTAAGATCGATCAAGCTTTATTCTATGCAAAAATAAATCATCACATTACTGTAATTATATTATTATTGTTCATATTATTGCTATTATTAGTAGTATTGCATTCTCTAATAAAGAGATTTACTGCTAGTTATTTAGCTCCAGCTGGAGAACATTCACCTCTCACTGGCTCGTCTTGTGCTTTTACATGCATGTTGTGCTCACGTGAAAAGCAAGTACCACCTAGCATGTATTGCACACAACAGCATTCTTGTTTTGAAACTTTCACACACCTTGCTAGTTCGGATTCGTTTGCAGTCCGTCATAATCATGGTCATAAT
Source organism: Abramis brama (assembly GCF_963993115.1). Taxonomy (NCBI): domain Eukaryota; kingdom Metazoa; phylum Chordata; class Actinopteri; order Cypriniformes; family Leuciscidae; genus Abramis; species Abramis brama. The sequence continues at coordinate 15,425,912 of NC_139980.1, forward strand.
TCACGCTGTATTTTCTTCTACCGCAATAGCATTTGTAACGGCTGCATTACACTCTAGCGCTACAGCGGCCAAATCGCGCTATTGCAGGCCCTTACATTAGGTCACGTGGGATCAAACGACTAGTCGACAACAAGATATTTTGTCGACAATGTCGACTAATCGTTTCAGCCCTAACTGCCAAATGCACTTCACAAAATCAGTACCAGCCAGAAAAATATATAGCAGCATGCCACATTTCAGGAGGTAGAAGAAATAATAAACAATGGTTAAATAACAATCACTCACATATGGCGGCATCATGCTCCTGAACTGGGCAGCATGAAACTGCGATGACATCCCTCCCGGTGGTTGCTGGCCACCGTTGAGTTTATGCTGAGGGGCAGTAGGTGGGAGCCTGTCCCTGGCATCCCTCTTTTCTCTGCTCTCACCAGCAGAGGGTTTTCCTGCCTCATCAGAGTCCCCAGAGGGAGATGGTGTGCCTCTACCCATGCCCGACTCCTCAGAGGGCTTACTGTCAGTCTCTGAGGGGCTGGGAGCAACGTTTAAGTTCCTACCTCCACCTTCTCGCCAGCTACCCACATCTGGTTGGCAATAGGCATTAAAGACCAGAGTAAGAGAGTGCACATGAAAAAAAAAATTTGCATTAAGAAATTGTTGAATATTATTTTGGACGGTTGTATCAGGGATGTTACACAAAGCATGCGAGTGAATGGGAAGGACAATTACTCTGAGGCCTGAGGCTGGGGCCCGGTCCATAAGGTTCAACTTCCTGATCGCCTGATTTATCCACCTCACCCGCCGCCTGCAGACTCGGAAACTCCTGATGGAACTGACTGCTCATCCGAGGAGCTCCTGCACATACAGCGCCATTGAAGCACTTGGCTTTAGCAGTTTAAAATTCATAATTTTGATAATTCTGCTACTTAAATTTGCTTGGATAAGGATTTACAGTTCACAGAGTAGTATTTTGAGAACACTAACAACAATGAAATGCTTTACAGAAGAAAAGGCTTACCGTCCAGCTGCCCAGGCTGTTTGCTGTTGGCCCAGGAGCGGCTGCCACCCAGAGGGGCATCAGAGGTCTGGGGCACAGTTGGTTTGGGCTGTGGTGGAGGGGTCTCTTGCTGCCTATAATTATAAGAGAAGTGTCAATGGAAGACCGAAATCTAAAGGAGTATGTTTGGAACAAGAGTGTTATAACTTCCAAAACTAATCTTGCAACAGGCAATACACCCATCATTTAAGGTGTAGTTTTACCGTTCGTCTCCTGGTTGATCCTGTCTGGAGGCCCATCCGCTGCCGTCCTTGGGTACGATGCTGACGTTGGGATCGTTGCCTTTGTTCTCAGCTTTCAGGCTGGGCAGGTTAGCTGGAGGGGGCATGCGTCGACTAACAGCAACTTTGCCCAAACTTTGGAGCCCATGTCTGGCGGCAACTAAGGAGGAAAAAAATACATTTCATCAGCCTTAACAATTAC
>NC_139980.1:15427588-15472588 GCF_963993115.1 Abramis brama
ACAAGTTAAATTCACAACTCTGGATGGAAAAAGCTATTGTAGAGCAACTACAGGGAGAAACCGAAAAAAGTGCATGCAAGCAAGCAATTCTCCCAAAAACACAGCATTTGCGAATGATAGCCATTATACTTGTTTCACAAACATTACTAAATTTAATTTAGTGCTTCAAACTGGGAGGTTTACTTAAGGCCAAGGCCCTTACTTGCAGAAAATAGCTAAAAGATTAAGTGCACAATCAGTCTTTTATTAAACTTCCTGCTTGAGGCAGAATCTTATGTGCTGAATATATTTTACACACTAATGATTTCAAAATATCGACCAATTAGCCTGGCCAACATACAGTTTCTGTCTATTACTAGTTGCGTGTCATTGAAGCAGATGGACTGCAAAGGGAGTCAGAACTCTACATCTTTAAATCTCAGTAGTTTAAATCAATGATGCATATCATGTTGCCATGCTAATGTCAGTGCAGTAGATAGTGAATTGACAGTAAAGGAGGGGATGCAGAAATCTACAGTGAGCCACAGGGGGCTCCATTCATAATTGATGTGTTGCGAGTACTTATGCCAAGACAGCACAGTAGAAGCAACAGGGTCACCTCAACATGTCCATACACAATACTGGTATGCTCACTAAGAAATGTGAATGCCACACTGTATCTTCATAACTATTTATTTATTGTGCTATCCAGAACAGAATAGATTAACACTAAAATCTTCAGAAGCTGTTAGAAATTCACAGCTTTAATATGAAATCAAACAATGAGTATAAATTTTTAAACAGTTGATCACCTCTAGGACAGAGTTAAAAGGGAAATCTCATGACAAATCAAATTAGGGGTGCGATATTATTTATATCTATGCTGCTAACATCACAATATTGTTTTAACAATGTGCGATCTGAGTTGTTTGAATTAATGCTTCAATGACTCAAAGGGACAGTTCACCCAAAAATTTCTGTCATTAATTACTCACCCATGTCGTTTCAAACCCATATCGACTTTCGTTCATCTTAGGAACACAAATGAAGATCTTTTTGATGAAATCTGAGAGCTTTATGTCAGTCCCTCCATTTACAGATACCACTTTGACGCTTCAGAAAGTTCATAAAGATCGTAAAACTAATACATGATTTATAAAGCGGTTTTGTCCAAATTTTCTGAAGAGACATCAAGTCAAGGCAAACTAATTGGTCGATATTTTGAAATCATTACTGTGTGTAAAAATATATTCGGCACATAAGATTCTGCCTCAAGCAGGAAGTTGGAAAGTTTAATAAAAGACTGATTGTCCACTTAATCTTTTAGTTAAGGGCCTTGGCCTTAAATCTCCCAGTTTGAAGCACTAAATTCAATTTAGTAATGTTTGTGAAACAAGTATAATGGCTATCATTCGCAAATGCTGTGTTTTAGGGAGAATTGCTTGCTCACATGCACATTTGTCGGTTTCTCCCTGTAGTGAACTTCATTGGTGAACTTATGAACTTCATTTGTCCAAATTTGGCTTGATTGCTTAAGATGAACAGATTGAATTTAGGCTTTTATTCACATATAAACATTAATCTCACACATCAGTTGTGGTAAATGCAAGCTTAAGCATGTTCGCTTGACGTGCGAGAACCAACGAGGTTCATTCTCGTGTTACGCAGCACGTTTGAGCTTCTGCAAGAACCAATGAGGTTTGTTCTTGCATGTTCAGTTGAGCTTCTGTTTTTGTTCGCTGATCAATGTTTATGAGAATAAATTACTAATGACTAAATTAAATCGGTTCATTATATTACGAGATCAAGTTTCCAGAAAAATTGGACTAGACTGCTCAATTAATTTGGATTAGTTTTACGATCTCTTAGGTAACTTTTTGAAGCGTCAAAGTGGTAGTTGCGCAGCTGACAACGGGAGGACAAAAAGATCTCCGGTTTACAAGACATTGAGTAATTAAAGAAATGTTTTAGTCACCTAGCTTGAGATTGGGTCACATATGTGAGTGATTTACTCGCATAGTAGAGGGTTGAAAAGATCTTCATTTGTGTTCCGAAGATGAACGGAACTTATGGTTTTGGAATGACATGAGGGCAATTAATTATATAATTTAATTTTTTTGGTGAACTAACCCTCCCATTCACATATCGCATCTAAAAACGTGGCGTCTGTTGTTGCTACGCAACCATGAACTGCTCTCTCCACAACGACAAGGAAGTTACATAAATGAATTTCCACCACCGAAAACGTAACATTCTCATTTTACACTAGATATTTAACCTCTACATCTCATCAGCAATTTGATTTTGCCACGCTCTGCAGCAGCTGACCACTAAGGAGCGAATGTACAGTGACGTGACATAACTACCAGATTCAAACTGTGCTTTTGCACAGTTAAAAGACGGACGCTCTCAGCGCTTGTCATCACAACTATTCAGTGTTTCCACAATGTTTATTTTAGGTTTCAGACATTTAAATGCATAAATTTATAGCAAAACAATACATTTATAGTTTGTAAAATACACAATGGTGTCTATGGAAGCAGCAATAACAATCCATTCAAACATATTTGCCGACACGTTTTATTCATATCAGATACACAGTGCAAGTAACTAAAGTTTACTCTATTCTTCTCCCAGTTCACCGGCCACTTTCAAGTATTTCGGGAGAAACTGATGAATCCACGTGCTGTAATAAATCCAACAGACAGGAATCTCTGAACTGTGGCCCAAACAAACATGGCGGCGCCCATCTCACGTTCCAGATCAAGATCATTTATAAAGGTTTTTAAACGACAAAAACTCACTTACACGTATTTGAGAATCGTAATAGAAGATAGTTGATTACATGGTAAGCAAGTTTGTTAATATTTAGAAATAAAAGCACTACATCTGTCATACAGTGCTATTTTGGCTGTGGTGCCGGCTCAACATTGTGATGTCTGTCAGCCATCGCGATGGACGATGGCATCGTCTATCGGCTCAACCCTAACGCAAAAGACACGATATGTGAACGTCAAATACTTTGTTCCTGAATGAATCAGCCATTTGAATGAATCAATTGAAACTCACTCATTTACTGTCACCTACTGGTGGTTATAATTTCACATTTAAAGTATTTTTTAAATAATTTCAAAATATCAATTTAACATTTTAGGTTTAAAACATAAAATATTATTTATGCCTTTGTAGGTTAAATGCATTAATTTCCCTCTGAGCTGCACTACACAGTCTGTGTAACTGCATCCAAATGCCACTTCAGATGCAGCTTCAGTCTTTCCTCTGCATTGCAAAGATGAATTTTGTTGATACTGATTTCATTTGATTGGTAACGGCCCTATTGTGTCTTATTACTCTAATTACATTTATTGATTAAATGTAAGAAAGAATTTGACACAAAAGATGATGCATACATTTAATTAGGTTAATTAATAAAAATAATAGTATTTTATAAAGGTAAAAATGCCCATAAAAAGGTAAAAATCTATTTAAACTTATTGGAAAAGATAATTTCTATCATTGCTGCAAACTAACCACCACACAGAATATGAAGAATATCAAAAACTTTAGGTAAAGGTACCAACACAAACACACTCAGCAAAATATTGTCTTATCGTTAGAGATATAATTTTGTTCATATCGCACACTCCTAATATACAAATAGTGCATAAAACTAAAACAATGCAAACCAGCTCCACAAAAAGGAAAAGTCACATGACAAGACAGGAGTAATGAAAGACAAGGTAAAAGGAAAGTGAAAGCACTGCAGTCATCTTTTACTTTAGGTTATAGCAAATATTTAAATGAGGAAAAATTGTGTGCAGCTTCACCAGCTAAATGCCAACTTCCCTTCAATCCAGACTTCAAGAGCCATCATCAATACAGCTGTCTGGTTTATTGTAGAGGGACAGACAGATGAGTGGATAAAACCCCCTAAAGAGTGCGAGTCATTTTTGGATGTCTAAGACCAAAATGGTTAAGGCTGGAAAACGTGCCTCTTATGCACCGAATTCCAGGCTTGTGACACATTTTACTTGCGTTGTAAACAGAGGAACACTAACATACAGTAGGGTGTTGGCCTAGTTGTATTAAGTAATGAAGAACTTTGTCTGATATGGCGAGATTCACTTGGTTTCAATTAAAACATCTTTATTCTTTCAACCCCAACCTCTGACATCCATTCACACCCCCATCACCAGGCCATCTGCCTCCCAAATACATAAGCCAATTGCTGCTTTCCTCTGATATTCCCAAATGTGCAACCAAGCAATCACTGCACTGAGCCGCAGCCCCTGAGGGATGAGTTAAGTCAATATCTTTTCAATAAATTGGTGAGGGGCATTCTTAAAGCAGTGAAGAAAGCAGTCTTATATGATACCTCACAGCTCAAACAGATCCACAGTTACCAGGACATTCACTTGATCTGCTGTTCCTGCAGCTTCATTCCTTTCTTTGTTAAAAACGCCCATCAAGGCTGGTCTTGTTTCAACCAATGGTGTCCTTGGTGGCATTTCCTCTTATGAATATGTAGAGTTACTAAGTGGAAGTTAAATGATCAAGTCTTCCTCCACTGATGCTCAAGTATCTATTTGTTTCTGTTGAAAGACTCTGTTGTGCTTTGACCCCAAAAGCTTCTGACTTGCTCAGTTTAATGCCGTTTTCACAAAATCTCATGGATCTACGGTTTCAAGGCCCACAAAACATCATGCATAGAGAAGGAATGAGTAATTTGTGATGTGGATCACACAAGAATGAAGTTTCCATTAAGATAGCTGCTGATGGCAAGTTTAAAGTTTAACCCTTAAAGCCAAAGCTTAATATGAAACAGTCAGAACATTTAGATAAAATATAGAAAATAGTGGAAAGGTGTCGGGACTTCCCTATTCTCAGAATTAGAATAACTTAAAACTTTATAGTTATTGTCACTGGTGTGAACATGCCTTTAGTAAGATCATACCGAAATGATTAGTCTTATAATAAAAGCCCGTAGTTTTTATTGTGGAGGCAAGGCATGTAATGCAATGAAATACAAAATGATGATAGAGAGATGTAGAAATAAATGTTCCTATAAAAAATAAAAATAAAACTCATTAATTTTATACTACATTACAACATAGTTTTTCTAAAAATATGGATAATAAAGCAACCCTAAGCTGCTTCAGTCCAGTAAATGCTCATCTTGAAATATTACTAACATAGGTTATGTTTACATCATTCAATATTTCACAGCAAAAAGACATGCACATGACCTGAAGGTAGCTATTTTTTACAATTATACTAAAAGGCCTTTTCACTTGCTAAAAACGTATGAATTATCAATCAGAAGGAGAAGGCATCTATAACGTTTTTGAGCAAAGTATTGTTGATAATTTAGCAGCTTTCATGCATCAAAAATAACAGAATGTAAAGGGTTAAATCACAAGCATATGCTTGAGAAGTCAATATGGTGGGGAATAAGCATGCAGTACTACTGTGTGCATCTTGCATGTGGTAAAGTGAAAGTTGTGGCTGCTCGTTTGCATGCACAGATTTTAATGTTTTGTTTGATGTATCTGTAATAGTCATGTGAGCCATCACCTTTGGCTAACCTACCTCTGCACAACCAAGAATAGGACACTGGATAACTAGTGTCTTCCTCATGACTGCGAACTTGCCTTTCAGCTTTAAAATGCAACAATATAACTATCAAGTTGAGGTCGTGTGGATGCAACAAACATTATTTAACAAATCAAACCATTTCCCAAATTCAACCAATTTTGCCGACAAAATTAGTCATTTATTGAAATGGGCTGGTCAAGTGGGCCCTGTGAGGTGGCCTCCAAACCCCCATTATTCCCCCAAATTCTGCCTCCGGGAATCATCTTTCCGCAACGTCTACACTAAACCTGCCCATATTAATGCTGACCTGTGTGAGAGAACAAGAAAACGGGATTTGTTTGCGTGATTTGTCGTTGCTCATGGCAGTGCTAACATTAGCTAGACTATTCTTTTCTCTTCATACACTACAGCAGCAGCACATTGATTAACCTAACCGTTAACATACCTGTCTCCGCCGGTCCCGTCACTCTCTTCAGGAATATCGTTTATTCCGTCCAGAGGGTCTGAGTCCTGGTCCTTTGTATTGTGTTGGAGCGTGTGTGTGTATGTGTGTGAGAGAGGCCGGCTGTGGATTACAAAAGCTCGTGCTATGCTAGTCCCAGCTAGCCGAGCGGTTAGCGACCCACAAAACCTCCTCCACAAAAGAGAGAGAAGCCCTTTTCTCCCTCTCTCTGTCGTTTTCGTTGCGTTTATCTCTGTCTGGTCGCGCGGCCGGTGTGAGGTGAGCAGTAACGGGCGGTTGGCGGTGTCTCGTGCGCTCGAGAGAGGGCCCCGCTCGCGCCGCGGCCTGTCGCACAATCAAAGATGGCAGAGCGCCAATCCACGAGAGCCTGACGTCACCGCGTACAGGCGCTGCGCAGCGTCAGCGACCACACACGCGCCTTTAACATGTAAGACACAGCAGATGGCGCCCTTTATACTGTTCTATCTATTAGAAAACGAAGATGTTGTTCTTTCACACACAGAAGCAAAATGCTTGAATATGTGGTGAACATCTACATTTTGCATGGTAAATATTACATCCATAAACAAAAATTTGTTTACCTAGCACAAAAAATGCTTACCTACATGTAATTTATTCTTAATAGAGATGGAGTCATTGGAGAAGTCCTTAAAGTTGATTAATAACAAAAATAATGATTTTTTCCCCCAACTTTATAGGGAAATTCTTTATAATGTAATGTCCACACTATGCTTGACCAAATTCAGTGAATCCTGAATGCATCCCTAGGGAAAAGGGAGAAATATTGCTTTTATTTTTTTATCATTCAGATTGTTTATGTGATATCTGTCCCTTGAAGCATTCTTTCTGTATGTTGAATCCAGCTATATGACTCTTTTTGTTGAAATATAATAATAAAATACTGTTCTATCTGTTCTAAATTTCTACACAAAAATGTCAGTGTACATAACCACTCATTAATCAAAAACTCATGTTAGTTTTTTTTTTTTTTTTTTTTTTTTTGGGACAATGTTCTCCAAATAGGTGCTGTAGTCCTGGAAGAAATTAATGAAATTTGGCTTGGACCCTGACCATTTCTTTAGTGTATTTTATAAATATCAAACATTTTATAAATATAATAAATACATAAATTAAATTAGCTGTTGAGAAATGACAATATTATTATTATTTTCATTGGAACTTTACATACTATATCACAATTATTAATCTTGAATATGTCTTTTTTCCTGTTAATAAGATTTTTAACATCCACCTCCCCAAAAATGCATTTGGACACAATAAGCTTTTATGAGTAGCTGTTTCACCTATTATAATCTATCTCTGGTTATTTGCATATATGTCGTTCAAGGAATAGCTCTCCCTAAATAATTCTGTCACCAAGTCCATATGATTTCTTTTTTACTGTGGAACGCAAAATATGTTTGGCAGAATGATGGTTCTGCTCTTTTCCATATAACCAGGACATTTCACAAAGATTCACTGTTAATTGTATTGTTTTATTTTTCGTATCAATACAACAAATGATAGGGTAATTTGTTCATAATAATACAGTAACATTTTGATATTAATTTGATAAAATTAAAATTGAGTATGATCAATGGTTAAAAATAGCTTGTATAGTGCTGAAAAATTATATTCATACCTTTCTTTTAATGATCAAAAAGTTTTCATTTATTAAATTTATATTTGTTACATTTTTAATTTGCAAATGCAATGATAGCTGGACGTTATTCAGCTAATTTACAGAATGTAAGAATCTCACATACCTTTTCTAAGTTACACTTTACCCTAATTGAAGTACACTTGTTATAATGTTAGATTTCATAAAGTATTATGTTTCTGATATATATGATCACTTTGTGGTCACTGGCAATGGTAAAAAAGCCCTGATCTTGTCGAGGAGTGATGAAGGGTCTGCTATGAGTGAGTGCAGACTGGCCCTGCTGTAATACAGAGCAGAGAGCAGCGCTGCAACAGACACTGAGAATAAGAGTGAATACGAGGAGCGCTGTGACTGCGGCTCCGGTGCACAGCGTGTTTTCAGGGGCTCTGTGACTCGATCCCACTGAGTCAGGATGGCCTGCCGTGCACCTTCCCATCGGCCCGGTCCATGCAAGCGAAACTGGTACGGGGTGCAGGGCCCAAAGATGATGTTCAGAGCCAGTCTAGGGTCTGTCAGGAGCAGCTTCAGGATAGATGGACGGACACCCACTTGTTTAGCCAATTCATCCATGTAGGGGATGTAGTCCACCTGGATGGTGTGTCTCTGGGCGGCCACATACCGGCATGACAGTATGATTAAGAGTCATCAAGATACACTTAAATGACATTTCTACATAACTGTAGAAATTGTGTAAATGCTGTGTTATAGTCATGAAGTGAAGTGTGGAGAACCTTTTAGTTATTTCGTTCTCATTTGCTTTAATGTCCTTCATCATTGCACTCATTGGAGGCAGTTTGCACAATCCTATCGAGCATATCACAGTTTGTTACGTACAAAAACTTTTTATGGGTGATTTCATACTGTAATTTCAGAACTCAAAACTGTCAATCCAAAAAGAAAATTAATTGAAAATACAATACATCTTAAGCTCTAGTAGCAAAATTAGTTAGTTTAATTCTACAGGTAAAAACAGAGAAAGGGGGAAAAATTGTCATTAAAATTAGATTACAGTGTTTTAAGGTGCAAGAAAACTTTAGTAACATTGTAAGAAGATTTATTATTATCATCATCTTTAAAGCAACTGCATGTAGTTTTGCTTAAATATTGATAATGTTTTCATTTAATTTCACACATACACATTCAATCCCTTAGCACACAATGTATGTGTGAAATTAAATGTTGGCGACACGATAGGCCACACAGCACACAATATACATTGGAGAGCATAGACTATTATAAGATAGCAGAGATAGGTTTGCATGGTTGCAAACTTTCAAAAGCTTAGCTGCTATGAGATGCATTTATTTGCACGGACACATTGCTGTCTTTCATAATTAACACTTGCAGGGAGGTCCACTCTGCTGTTGGATGTACTTTTTTTTCATGTTAGCCGTAAGACTACAACTAACATCAAGACAGTATAAAAATATCATGAAATTCAGTGATAGGATAGTAGCATGCTAATGTAACCTGAGCCAAAAACAATCGCAACTTATATCAAAATTTAATTGGGAATTGGGAAATTATGATCGAAAAACGTCCTTGGTTACTAACGTAACCTCAGTTCCCTGAGATACTGGGAACGAGTATTGATTTGCTAGACGAGATGGGACAAACTTTTTTTCAGAATACTAAAGCCTTATAAAATCACGCAGTGAAACTGCACAAGCCTATGACTGTAAAATCTGTTGAAGGTGGACAGCGAGGACCAGCCGGCCACCGCACAGATGTCACCAATGGATACTCCACTGGACCACGCCCAGGAAGAGGCCATGCCTCTGATGGAGTGAGCTCTTACTCCGATGGGGCACTGAAGGCCCATAGAAATGTAAGCTAGTGCAATGGCATCCACTGTCCAGCGGGATAATCTTTGCTTTGTGACCGGATGCCCTTTGGTACGGCCTCCAAAGCACACAAAGAGCTGCTCTGAATGTCTGAACTGGGCAGAGCGCTCGATATATACTCTTAAGGCCCAGAAAGGGCAGAGTAAGTGCAACTTTCACTCATCTTCCGAAACGGGAAGAGCGGCCAGAGTAATGACCTGTGTTTGGAGTAGAGAGCATTTTAGGCACATAGCTGTGTCTTGGTTTGAGGACAACTATACAGTCGTTAGGCCCAAACTCAAGGCATGAGCGTGCCCCTTATCCAACAGCTCCTAAAGGGAAGACAGTACCTGTGAAATCTCACAGGACGTCGGGTCTTCACTCCAGACTGTGCACCAGTCGGAGAAGACGGATCATTTAAGGGCATAGAGGCGTCTAGTGGACAGGGCCCTAGCCTCAGAAATAGTGTTTAGGACTCTTGAGGGGAGGTTCATAGGCTCCGGTCGAGGGGCCAGAGATGAAGAACCCACAACTCTAGATTGCCAGCGCGTCCCTGTCCTTTGAGAAATATATTGGGCGGTGAGAATTGTCTTCTGAGTCGAAGAAGTCAACCTCTGCCATTCCAAAGACCCTCCAGATCATGTGAACCGTCTGGGGATGGAATGTCCACTCTTCTGTGGACACATTGCCCCGGGATAGCATGTCCGACCCTTGGTTCAGTCTGCCCAGCATGTGCGATGCTCTCAGTGAGTTGTGGCGTCTCACTCACCTCGATCTGAGTCCACCATGATGGTTTATTTAGGACGCCACTTCAGTGTTGTCCGAGCGGACTAAGATGTGATGTCCTTTCAGGTCTGGTGGGAAGGTTCTGAGGGCTCAACCAGGAGCCGGAAGTCGGCCTGCCCTTGCCCAGAGCTCCCCATTCGTCTCATGCTTGAGAGAAAGAGAACGGTGGAGAATGAGGGGAGGAGCCGCAGTGATAGCGTCAATCTTTGATGAACGTGGCTTGGCGTGGGCATGGCCCCGGCAAGTGACGTGCTCAGAGGAGCGGCGTTTTAAAACAAACACTGCGAAAAGACGCTCTTTTAGATAGAAATATGCTCTATGAGTCTCACCTGAGTTGAATGAACGTCATTCTCAGTTGTCGAGCTGTCAGCGCTGTACTCAGCTGCAGTGCCCTCAGCGCTGTGCTCACTCTCACAGTGCGGGCAGCATTGCTGCAGGGAGAGTGAGACACGTGGGAAATGGACCGGCGTGAGCTCACTTAGTCCCGTTCACTTAGCCCTGTGACTCCATTGTTTCTGCTTCTCATGTTTTGAGAGAAAGAGAACGGTGGAGAATAAGGGGAGGACCGTGGAGGAGGGGACCGTAAGAGCAGCAAGGCGAGACTCGTGCTCTCGCAGTGAGAGCGTCCGTCTTTGATGAACGCGGCTTTTGGGGGCAGGCCCGGCAAGTGGCGTGCTCAGGGAAGTGCTGCATTTTGAAACAGACGTTGGAGAAAATAAGCTCTTTTAGAGAATATGCTCTCTAAGACTCACCTGATAGTTGCAGAAGAGGAGTGTCATTCTCAGCCGCTTTTATGAGTAGCTTTATCAAGCCGCTGAGTAAGCATGATCCACTGCAAGCTCGGCGTCTCGCAGCATTTAATTTTATGAAGCTCTTGCCAAAAGTATATGCCAAAAATGTCTCTTTGGTCTCTAAAGGCCAATTCACAGCGGACCAACATGGACAATTACCAAAGGTCCTTTCTCAGACATTCCACAACCCAAAAAACACAGACTGAACATGTTCAATCGGCAAAAACAAGCAGGACCAATGGCAACAAATGCTGACAGTGGTAACACTGATCCAACAAAACCCGATGGTGTCTATTGATGCTGGTCGGTGTTTGTCAGTGGAGTATGAATTGGCCTTTAGTCTCTACCATGATGTCCATACTGATAATACTCCTTTGCTAAAGATATGTTGGTGTAACATATTGTGTGACGTACTGCTGTAAAGGAATCCACCCTTTTCATGGAATTTAGTGACGTTTTTTGGGGAGCTTTGCAAAGAAAATGCCATTTGCCTTATAAGAAGTCAGTGAACCATCAATGATTTTGAAACTGATATTTCAAGGTTAAAAACTTACATACAGTTGCTTTAATGGATGAATAATGCACATGATTGAGTAAGATCACCCTGTATTTGTAGGAGGTCAGGAGGTCATGTTTGATACCTTTAAAAACACGTGTGGCCCAGCGCGCTTGCATCTCAGAGATGGGCATAATGGCTCCCAGAGGCTGGATCAGACCAATCACGGCTAAAGTTGGGCGCTCTAATGCTGGGGGATACACATATTTGTACAGGGATACCTTGTTCTTTGAGACAGGAATTATATGTGAAGACAGAAAGGGGAATGAGAAAGTGTATCCTGTGGCAAACACCACAAGATCAATGTCATCCTCAACTGTGCCATTCTCAAAAACCACACTTGATCCACGAAACTCTTGCACATTCGGCTTGACAGAGACGGTACCGGAGAGGATCCGGTTTGGTAAATCATCGTTGACCATGGGATGTTGACTGAAAACTCTGCCAGGTGAAAAAAATACACATTACACAATACACAAAACAAAACTATAGAACACAATATAATATTGAAAAGAGTATGCCGTATTTAACACTGACCAACATCATCAGAGTCTTGTTTCCTCAAGTGTTCACAGTACCTGTGCACAGGCTGCAGCCCATAGAGCTTGTGGTTGAACCGTTTATTGAGTTGATTCTCTCCCAATTTGTTAGAATATCCAACAGGCAACAATCCAAGAAACCACATTAGTGTCATGAAGGTAAGAGGATCAGACAGCAAATGCGGAGAAATAATCACTTTAATAGAATCAGAGCTTGCCAGAGAGTTAAGTAAACAGATAAAGTTCTCAAAGGGAAACTTAGAACTACTAGCAGTAGTAAAAGGTCCAAATAAGGTCTCGGCTTGTAGATAAACAGCAGTCAGCCCAGGCGAAAAGAGATGCTCAGAAGGAAGCTCCGTATGATAGGGAAATGGAGCGGGCTGGCGTTTCCCGAGGGAGAGTAGAGGCAAGCAGCGATTCTCCGGCTCAGTAGAGTTCTCTCAAAGTAAATCAGCTCCCGACACGACAGGACTAAGACACGACAAAGACACGAGGGTAAATGGAGATTAGTACACATGAGAGAATGCAATACTCAGGCAAAGACAGGTAGAGAAAGGGGAAAAGAAGTAGGCACGCTAATCAAAGGAAAAGAGGATACAGGTGAAGAGGGGAGTGAGCGATGGCTAATAGTAAAGGAGAAACAGCTGAGAGGGAATAAGGATTGAATGAGAAGGTGTGTGCGTAAATGAGGAAATAGCGGTGTGTGTGTGTGTGCGTGAGAAAGAAACAGGATCATGACAATTAGTGCTCTGTTATTAAACATCATATCGAAAGGAACACCTTTGTCTCCTACACGATTCAATATCCAAGATCCCTTTCGGGTGCTCAGATAAACCTGAAATTACAGAGACGGTTTACCTAAAACTCTAAAATTCTGTCATGATTTACCCACCATCATTTTGCTCTAAATCATTTTCTTCTGAATTACTTTTTTTCTTCTGTGGAACACTCAAGGAGAAATTCTGAAGACGCTCTTTTCCATATGTAGCCAGTGGCGTCAGGTACTGAGGGAACTGTATGAAACTATTATATAACGTTCGACTACGCCACCCGGTATATACCGGGAACTATCAGCCCCAAATCAGGGAGCGCACAGGTTCGTTACCAAAAGAAATGGGTAAGCAGAGAGATAGGCCAGGGAATATCAATGATGAGGCAGTTTTATTCAAATACAAAATTTAAAACCATCAATACATTAATCTATCAAGGGCTCAATATTCACATGTCAAAAAGAAAAGGAAAACAAACACCACTTTACAAAACTTCAAAATAAAGAAATAAATACAAAAATACAAATACACAAGAAAGCTTAATTAGGAGGGAGATGGCCTGCTGTGACCCTCAATTCACACAACACACTTAATATCCACACACACCCGCTCTGGTGAAGTCAGGTCACTCAAACACAGCACTCAATGTAAACCCCGTTAAACAGCAGCTATAAACCCCTCCTCAATACACTTTCTTCGTCACGTTGTTTACGAGAAAAAAAGAAAGGACACCGTCAGTTCACAAACATTAAATAAATAAAAATACACAAACAAAACATAAACTAATTAAACTTAAACAAAGAAAAATAAATTACATACAAAATACGCAAAAATGAGCACAAGACAAAAATAAAGAAATCTAAATTAAAATTCGAAACAAACCAAAAGACACATCAAAATAAAACAAACATGCCACGATCGGCCGCACACACACTCAAAGAGCAGAACAAGTCAGCGAGGAAACAGCCGCGCTTCCACGTTAATTCGCACACTGCGGCGAGGAATCGTCCCAGCTCGCTGTTATGCAAGTTCAAGTTCGCTCCAACGAAAAGACGACAAAACTAAGCCCAGGCAAGACAGCAGTGCGTTACGTCAACAGACGCGCATCTCTTCCCGCAATATAGAGGTGAAACCCTTGCTCTCGTCACTCAAATCTGTCGAACATGAAACAGAAAAAATTACTAATAAAACAATAAAAGGGACAAACCACGCGAATGGCTCTCATACATACCGGAAACGTTCTCAGCGCAGCACTATGCGTGTTCGCTGGCCTCAACATACCGCCGGTTGCTCGTCAATGAACTACACAGACTCAAAATAGTAAATACACATTCCATTGATGAAAATCCTCAAAACAGACGTAGGTTACCAACCTCAAAGCCCGGGGCAGACTGTGCACGGCCGCACAGAGCCGAGACAGCACTTCATACTCTCCATTCATAAATGGCGGCCTCCGTAAAGGGGCGGTACGGGTGTCGACGACGCATCCCAAGTGACAAACAACCTCCCCATTTTATACCATGACACCAGACTGTTGATAGGTTCAATGGTTTCACATGACACTGGCCAATAATCAACACAGATACACTTCACCCTGCTACACATACAATGGCAATGAATGTGGACTGAAGCTTACAGCTTTCAAAAAGCATAATAGAAAGCATAATAAAAATTAAAAATAAAAAAGTAATAAAAGACAGAAAGCAGAATAAAAGTTTTTCATATGACTGGTGCGAAAAAATATTTGTAAAAAATGTCATACAAAGCTATGACTTCAGATACTTTCAATATAGCAAACGAGTCAAACGAATTATATATATGTTTATGATACTTTTTCGGGACTTGTGTTATGTGTCAGTTTTAAAGCATTAAATTCCTTCTTATATTTACATTTAATCATTTAGCAAGTGCTTTTATCCAAAGCTACTTACAACTAAGAAGAACAATAGAAGCAATCAAACCAACAATAGGGCAACAATGTGTAAGCGCTGTGACTAGTCCCAGTTAGTCTAGCACAGTAAATGTAGCAAGGTTTTTTTATTGTTTATTTTTCTAACACTTTATTTTAGGGTCCAATTCTCACTATTACTAGTTGCTTATTAGCTTGCATATTACTAGTATATTGGCTGTGTATTAGTACTTATAAAGCACATATTAATACCTTATTCTGCATGACCATACATCCCTTAATCCTCAATACCTAAACTTAAACACTACAAAAACTACCTTATTAATAAGCAGTAAATTAGGAATTTATTGAGGCAAAAGTCCTAGTTAATAGTGAATATGTGTTCCCGATACTAAAGTTTTACCTTTATTTTATTATAATAGATATATAGTAAGAGTTAGTGTTAAAGGGTCAAGTGACGAAAAGATGCATCTTCAGCAGTTTCTTGAAAATGGCTAAAGACTCGGCAGCTCGGGTTGAGATCGGTGGGAGATCAGTCAGGGTAAAGGTCTGTGAAAGTGATTCTGTGCCTCTTTGAGATGGCACCACAAACTGCCATTCACTTACAGAATGCAAGCTTCTGGAGGGCACATAAGTCTAGTGTTTAAGTATAGGGGTGCAGAATCAGTGCCTTGAATTTGATGCGAGCAGCAATTGGCAACCAATGCAAATTGTTGAAGAGAGATGTGATGTGTGCTTTCTTCGGCTCAGCAAAGACCACTGTTGCTGCAGCATTCTGGATCAGTTGAGTTTTTACAGAAACCCACCTTCAAAATTTGCTTTTTGTGTTTTGTCGAAAATAATTGGAACATCATAAAGGTGTCAAGGATTTTCATTTTTGGACAAGGTATTCTTTTAAAGTAAAATAAATGTATTGTTTATTATAAATTATAATTTATCAAACAATGTGATTGGTGGGTATTTTACAAAGAAAAATGGAAAAATATATGAAGGCTTTAATAAGAGTATAATAATTCATACACTATAATTATTTATACTGTATTTGTGGCATATCACCTGTTTGGCCATTCTGCTCAGCTCTACAGCAATATCTCCTCCAGAGTTCCCAATGCCAATCACAACTACCCTCTTCCCTCGCCATTCTTCAGGGTTTTTGTAGTCACGACTGTAGAAGAATTTCCCCTTAAACGTGTCTATCCCTAAAGAGAAGATTTGAATAAGCAGCCACTATAATATGGAAAAGAAAATCTATCTGTCTGTCTGTCTGTCGAATTATGGCAGTTCTGAAGGCACAAATGGGTCCAACCTACTAGCAAGGTGTACCAAATAAACTGGCTGTGTATATATATATATATGCATACAGTCAAAACAAAAATTATTCAGACACCAGATATAATTTTTTATATTTTTTTATATAAGTGGGTGCAGGACAATGGTTCATTTATGTAAGTGAGGATAGCAAAATAAAGTAAACTGTGACTACCAGAAAAAATTTATAAAAATTTGGAACCAAAAATTATTCAGACACTTTGACCTGGCCATGTTTTGCTTAAGTGTCTTTTCTTTAATTGCTAATGTGACTATTTAACACCACAGACTGAACACAATTAAGCATTGCTTGGTAATTGGTTGACCTAAATTGGTATTATCTAATTGTATACTTACATTTCACAGCTGACAACTGACAGCTATTCAACCTAATTCATTTATGAGACAGTCTAAAACTGATTTGATAACTCTGAGTTCTTGTCATATTTTATTACCATTTTCGAAACTATAGCGAATAAACTGTGATAATGTGAGAAATGTTGAAGGTGTCTGAATAAATTTTGGTTTGACTGTACTGTATATATATATATATATAAACACAAAGTGTGTAATTGCAAATTCTATATTTTGATGCTGAATCATTCTTTGCAAGCTCTGTAAACTTATTATTTTTATTTTTTTAAAGTGTGAGAGATGTTCCTCTTAATTTTACAACAGTGTTGTGAGGCCTAATAACTCTTGTACAACTAAAGTTCACTATGAGTGTCCCAGTTTGGCTTTTATTGACTTTATGTTGTTGCACTTTGCACATAAACTGTGTTTGCTTAGTCATCACATGTACTGTACCTGGAAAGTCCTTTAGAGGGAGGTGAGGGTGACAGTGGTGACCGGTGCAGACCATCACAGCATCAAACACCTGTTTCTCTCTCCGACCATCCTTGGACTCCGTCTCTACATCCCACTGACCAGAGTGAGGGAAATCTGGCCTTGGGGTAACATGAAGGACTTTTGTCTAAAAAATAAACAAAAAAAGAAATTAATTTGTTAACCTTTGAAACCCCAAAAACCTAATATATATATGAGATACAGTATATTTCTAACTTCACAGTTCACATAAGCTTTCAGGCCAGACCTGGAAACGGATGTGCCGTTTGAGCTGGAAGTGCTCGGCGTACATTTGGAAGTAGTCCATGATGAGGGAGTTGTGCATGTAGTTTGGGAAGTGGGCAGGGATAGGGAAATCACTGTAGCACATCATCTCCTTTGAAGTGTTGATAAAGAATGAGATCTGAGATTTAAACTTGTTTCTATATGTCAGACTCAGACATCTCAGTTGTGTTGAGAAGACGCTGCTATGATTTTACCTCCTAGAGTTCAAAACTATATAAACTATAAAACTATTCAACCAGGTCTCTGAAAAAGTAAATATGGACTTCAAACATTGATAACAGCATCATTTCACGTGAATTTGGAATGTGAAATTATTGGAACCCTTATTGGAACGCCCACCTGGAGGGCAAAACAAGGCTTTCCTCCATTGCTCGCCAGTAAAGTGAAGTCACCCTTATTTAGCGCTTCATACAATACAGATTGTTTCAAAGCAGCTTTACAGTGATAACAATGATTCAGTGATGCAGTTCGGCTGTACAGAAGATCTATATTTTTAAAGCAAAGCTCAGCCAGTCATTTTTGGATTGTACTAAGTGTACTAATGTAGTAAGACAGTGTATTAAAAGACCAAATTCAATATACACCTTATTTATGATGCATATGTACAGGCACACAGAATGCAAAGAATAAAAACCCAGAATATAAATGCAACATGCAATTTCTCATTAAGCGGTTTTCCACAGAAAACCATTAGAAAGAAAACGCTTATAACCATTTAACATTCATTTTAATTGCTGTGATCTCATGTGAGTGACAGGTTATCCTGTTCTCGCGCCAGAGAAGAGATGTCGCTGCAAGTGTCGCTCTAATGATAAGTTATTTTGATTAAACGATACGATTTATGGAAACATATTCCATAAAAAAATAAGAATTGTCAATAATAAATTCAATGTGACTTCAAAGCATAATGTAACCCTTGGGGGAAAAAAAGTAGGCTACACTTTAGCATACTTAGTTGAACTTAGTGCTTTTTTGACCCACTTAAGACTGAAGTAAATGTAATTTAATAGTTAATTTTATTGTCTTTAAATTACACTTAAAGTGTACTGTCAAATACTGACAAGCATTTATGGTAAACTAAATTATACTTTAATGTAATTTCTATTGAAACCTGAATGTCAATGAAGTTGCAATTTAGTACATTTAAAATATACTGACTATAAATGATAGGCCTATATATATATATATATATATATATATATATATATATATTCAATACTTTCCGTGTTTACTTTGTCAACACATCAAAATAAGTGTCCTTCTTTAAAGCGTGACAAACGATTATTAAACAATAATTTTAAAAGTAGGCCTACACTACAAGTGCACATTATAGCTATACACTTCTTTTTGGCAAGGGAACCTATAGCCTACGTATGCAACGTGGTGGTCCATTATTGTTCTTATGTAATCATTTTTCTAGCGTACAAATGTGGCACTGGTATGGCTCTGTTATCACACAGTCCATATATAATAACTTGTTGCATCATCACAAGTGTAACGGAATGTGTTGTGAAATCGACTTGCAAATGCACTGACAGTAACTTCCGCATGTAACGCGTCTACAATATACAGCATCTGCAATCCATTCAAATTAAGGTATTATTTTAAGCAAACAACACTGAAGTCACGTAACATAAACTGGTCTGTAACAGCCGAAAATATAGTTACATTAGTGTCAATATAAAATTGTATCTTATCAAGTGTCAAGAAGAGAGTGAAGAAATTAATGAATGATGCACTTCAGAGAAATATGAACACTTCACCACTCCCCTAGGGTTGCAAAAGGGGCAGGGGTTCATTTTCTGGTCAATGATCATTTAGATAATGCTGACATTTAGGCTGCATCCAGGGTTTATGACTGAGACATATCAGTAATAATATTAGATTACTTTTACATATGATTGATTATAATTGTCACACACCGAATGATTATTTTATTCTATTCATAGATAAGTCATGAGTTTATGTTTAAATGTATTTTGGTTTTGGTGATTACTTCCAAAAAGCTGTTAGAACTATTTACATTGGATGTAATAGTTCAGTCAAATTACTAATGGGTACAGGTGGTAGATTTGAGATTAATCGTGGTATACAGCTGGGTAGCTCTTTGTCTCCATTTTTTATTTATTTACACAAATTATGGCCCTACATATATATTAAAAAAAAACAGAGTTCGAAGGTATGAGTATTTGAAAGAGTATTTAAATTGTGTCAATTGATACTACTATTTCTGAAGTAATCTGAAATAATGAAAGCGGTTAATTGTAATAAAGAGTTTTTCTCAGTATCTAGTCTTAAAATTAATATAAATAGGTGTTGTTTCCGCTTAAGGCATGTAATTTAACAGAATTACATGATATTCCGATAAAACATACATATTTAAGAGTTATTAAACATAAAGATGAGAATGAACGCAGTGTTCTCAATTTTAAGCCTATAATTAACAAAACTAAAACAAGATTTAATATCTGGCTTCAAAGAGATGTATCCCTGAATGGTAGGGTCTTACTATCCAAAGCAGAAGGGATATCAAGATCTGTGTGTGTCTTTAGCTTTAGATGCTATCTAATGTGTACAAAGAATTAGACAAAACGTTATTTAATTTTTTATGGAGGAATAGACACCATTATTTGAGAAAGGACATTTTATGTAAACAAAACAGTGGATTATCTGTGCTTAGTTTTGAAACTTTAAACAATACATTCAAGGTTACATCTACAGCTACTCATAAAAGTTAATTGTGGACCAGTGTATTTAGAAATATAAACTGGAATAATGCTTGGTGTATTTGTGAAGCATGTTTAATTAATAAAGCAGAATTTTACATGGTATATCCAGCTAAAAGTGTGTTAGAGAGATTTAATTTAGATATTGATTATTCATGTGATTTTTGTTCAATAGAAAAATAATCTACTATCCATCTGTTTTGTAGCCTACTTGTATACATAAAGTTTTTTTGGATGTGGAAAATTTCATTAGAAGGAAAACAAATGTTATAATTAAATTAAATATTTTTTATATATGTATGTATTATTCCAATGAAAGTAATAATAATAATAATGTAACTTTTATTGTACAGCTTTTTATTATTTGGGGAAAATTTCATATACACAAGAAGAAATAGTCAGGATCCAAGCCAAATTTTATTCATTTTCTTCAGGAGACTAAGGATTAATGCACCAGTCTGTAGAACATTGTCAATAAGAAAGCAAGAAAGACTTGTCATATCTATAATGAATATACAGTTTTTTAAATTAATTAATTAATTTGTACACTCTGGCAGGTGTTTTTTTTTTTGGATGCAAATTCTGCATGCTATATTGTATAGTTCTACTACTGAAGTTTTTTGGATAATAATTTTTATTTTTTATTTTTATTTTTTATTTTTAGATATTTAGTTTTAGGCTACATCTCATCAACACACAGTCCTGTTTATCAAATGCAAACAACACACACCATCCACATAACCAGGATGCATTATGGCACAAAAGTATTGAAATAATGGTGAACACATGAGTGAATGTAAATTTTTGAGAACTAATGTAAATTATTACAAAGTTCACTTTTCTATACAGTGTGTTAAGAAACACTTATGAAAGTGCACTCTGTTTAAGTAGACTTTAGATTTGCACAAGTGTTAAACTCTCTTACATGTATGGTCTGTCTGCCTTGTTTCATATTGTTTTTGGTTTAGTCCTGTGACACAGTTTTCCCCAGTCCGTCTAATTAGTCATCTCCTTCATTTGTGTCCTGCACTGTAAAAAAGAATACATTGATTTTATTGATATCTAATCAATAAAATTGAGGCAACAGATTACAAGCAATATTATTAATTAAATTTAACAAATTAGAATTGAGTAATAATTAATCAAATTAAAGGTAGGGTAGGTAGGATTTTTATAAAAAACTTTTTTTCAAATTTGTTTAAACTGTCTTTATATACCAATACATAATTAAAATGTAAGTGCTCTGAAAAAGAGAGTTTAAAAATCGAGTGACTGTAGACCTTTTAATCTGCAATAAACACAGCTCATTATTTCCATCCGGGACGAAACAATTGATTGGTTTGGGCGACTGTCACTCACTCTCGCAACCATGGCTACCACCACTGTTGCTAGATCTGCCCATATGCGCGCGCACCCGTTTGATTTGAGGGGAGTGCAAGAGACAGGCGCGGAACCTACGAAGAGTAAAATTATGGCAGAGAGAAAGAGCATTCAAAATTCAAAGCACCTGCATATGCAGTCAGCGAAGGCAAAAACTACTTCCTCGGACCCTGGTTTCCCGCACTCTTGAACGACCTCCTCTGCTTCGCCCTCGACCCCGGACCTGTCCTTGAACCGACGATGCGGTACTTGTCACCGGAGTGTAACGTTAGTCCTCATCAGAGTCAACAATGTTTTCATCATGTAAACTCTTACATGCAAAACACCGTATATGTTATGACTCTTACACGAAATTCACCTTCATCACAGTTTAACTGATGGTAATGGAAAAACGTGTATCAATGCAACCTGTTTTTAGCTTTGCCTTATGAATATAGCTCGTTACCTATAGCCTAAATATAGCTCGTTACCGAATCAAACAAAATATATAAACTTTACCAGTATCGATATGCTAGCTTGATAGTGAGTACTAAAAGCCATCTTATTTGTTTATATTTATAGTGATAAAGTTTATTACATGTGATTCTGACATGATGTCACTGCATGCACTGCGCTCCTTCCTCTCCACTCGTCTCAGGTAAATAAATGCGTCTTCCTGAGCCTGAGCATTTGGCGTCGCGCGTTCATGTGTTTTGGGGGCGTGGCTTTGGAAGGAGCCCAGAAGGGAGGGGGTGGAGTGAATGGAAATAATTAGCTGTGTTTACAACAGTCGTGAGAGGTTGTCACGGTTCATGAATCGGCTGTCTCATGCTGATGTGTCTGTGTGAATGTAATTGTGTGGGGGTGGTTACTCGTTGTGTTGATTAGTGTCTCCAGCTGTCACCAATCTCAGTTCCCTTTATATGCCCAGTAATTTCCCTCTCATGTTGTCAGATCGTTGTGGTTGTTCCTCGGTGTGTGTCCTGTTCCTGTGCCTCGTCTGCTAAGATTCTTCGTTCTGGATTTCGTCAGTTCTTCGTGTCGTTTGATGTTCCACGGTTCCTGGTTGTCTTCACTCGAGCACGCAGTTCACCGCACCACCACCGGATCGCCATCTCGTCCCTGCTTCATCACCACCTGAGTGTTTGTCCCCGGCCTGTGTCTTTTTCTGACCACCTTTAATAAACTGAGTTTACTTGCAATTTGCATCCTCCTGTTATTTCATCACAGAACGATCTGACCAGATCATGGATGCAGCAAGCCCGTCCCAGATCAACGATTTCATCGCTCACAGTATCTCACGTATGGACCAGCAAGAGGAGAGCATCTCGGGCACAGGTCGGGCGGTGCAAGCACTCGTGAAGCAGGTGTCCGAGCTCACCCAACAGGTACAACTTCTACGGACTCCCACTGCGCCCCCCACGCCGTCCGTTCCCCCACCACCAGCGCCTGCTGCAGCAGACAGCCCAGAGCCACGCCTACCCACACCCGAGGGTTATTCCGGCGAGCCGGAGTTTTGCAGAGCGTTCCTCACGAGATGTTCCATGCATTTCGCTCTACAGCCACGCACGTTCCGGAGCGAACAGGCTAAGGTGGCATTTGTGTTGACCCTGCTGTCAGGGAGAGCAGCGCTTTGGGGAACGGCGGTGTGGGAGAACGGAGACAACTGCTGCACCTCGTTCCTGGCACTCTCCGAGGAGATGAGGAGAGTATTCGATCGTGCAGTGGCGGGTAAGGAGGCGGCCAGATTACTCGCCGAACTGCGACAGGGAGAAGGCTCGGTGGCGGACTTTTCTATCCGGTTCCGCACCCTGGCCGCAGAGTGCCGTTGGAACGAGGAGGCGCAGTGGGATATGTTCCTGCATGGGCTGGCTGACCGCGTTCAACAGGAGATTTATGCCCTGGACTTACCCGAGACCCTCAATGGATTGGTGGAACTGGCGTTAAGAGTTGACGCTCGTCTGAATCGTGTGACCAGATTGACGCGTACCAGTCGCCCACAGCCCAGCACGGAGGACCATCAACCCGGCGGCGCGAGCGCGGTCAGCCCCACATTCGACCATGAGCCCATGCAGGTGGGGAGAGCTCGGCTTTCCCGGGAGGAGAGGGAAAGGCGGAGATCCCAAGGACTTTGTCTTTACTGTGGCCGGGCGGGCCATTACATCCATGCCTGCCCGGTAAAAGGGCAAGCCCGATAGTAAGTATGAGGCTACTATCGGGTGGGATCTCCGCCGAGAAGACCTCATCACCATCATCGACCCTCCTCCCGGTAAGACTGAGATGGCGAACATCGACGCACAGCACCAGCGCACTACTGGATTCGGGAGCAGAGGGTAATTTCATGGACTTTAAACTTGCACTGAAGCTTCAGATTCCCATCACTCCTCTCTCACGTCACATTACTGTCAACGCACTCAATGGTCAAGAACTCCCCCGGATTACTCATTCTACTGAAAACATCACCCTCATCACTTCGGGCAATCATTCGGAACTCATTTCATTTCACCTCATGGACTCACCACTTGCACCAGTGGTTTTGGGACACCCGTGGCTGTCCAAACACAATCCCCGTGTCGACTGGAGCACTAACACTGTTTCCACTTGGAGTAACCACTGTCATGAGTCTTGTTTACTGTCTGCCTGTCCTTCTGTGTCTGGTTCTGTGTTTCAGAGTGAGGCAGCGGATTTGTCAAACGTGCCCGCGGAGTACCTCGACCTGAAGGAGGTGTTCAGTAAGTCTCGTGCTGCTTCTCTTCCTCCGCATCGTTCCTATGACTGTGCGATAGATCTACTGCCAGGTAAATCTCCGCCTAAGGGCAAACTTTACTCTCTTTCTGTTCCCGAGAGGGAGGCCATGGAGAAATATATTTCTGATTCTCTAGCCTCTGGGTTCATCCAACCTTCCTCTTCTCCTGCGGGGGCGGGGTTCTTTTTCGTTGGGAAGAAGGATGGTTCTCTGCGACCTTGCATTGATTACCGAGAGCTGAACAACATCACGGTAAAGAATTCTTATCCTTTGCCGTTGATGTCTTCAGCTTTTGAGAGGTTGCAGGGAGCATCTATTTTCACGAAACTGGACTTACGTAATGCATATCATTTGGTTCGCATCAGGAAGGGGGATGAATGGAAAACCGCTTTTAATACCCCTAGAGGACACTTTGAATATTTGGTTATGCCTTTCGGGCTTTCCAACAGTCCAGCGGTTTTCCAGGCACTCGTTAATGACGTGTTGAGAGACATGGTTGATCGGTTCATATATGTTTACCTGGATGACATATTGATTTTTTCTTCGTCTCTCCAGGAACACGTTCAACACGTCAGACGAGTGCTCCAGAGATTGTTAGAGAATGGGCTTTTTGTCAAGGCGGAGAAATGCGCGTTTCATGCACAGTCTGTTCCCTTCCTAGGGTACATCATCTCTTCTGAGGGAGTGCGCATGGATCCTGACAAGGTTAAGGCTGTGGTAGATTGGCCAAGTCCAGATTCCCGTAAGGCCCTACAGCGGTTTCTGGGATTCGCCAATTTTTACCGGCGTTTTATTCGCAATTTCAGCCAACTAGTCGCACCTCTGACCGCCTTGACCTCCCCCCGAACGACGTTCAGGTGGTCGAACACTGCCGAGGCAGTGTTCACCAAACTTAAGAGTCGCTTCGTTTCGGCGCCCATTCTTGTCACCCCTGATCCCACACGTCAGTTCGTGGTGGAGGTCGACGCGTCAGAGGTGGGAGTAGGAGCAGTTCTTTCACAACGCGCTTCCTCAGACGACAAGATGCATCCCTGCGCGTTTTTTTCTCATCGACTGTCGCCTGCCGAACGTAATTATGACATTGGTAACAGAGAGTTGTTGGCGGTCAAGTTAGCGTTGGAGGAGTGGCGTCATTGGTTAGAGGGTTCGGGGGTACCCTTTATCGTTTGGACCGATCATAAGAATCTTGAATACATCAGATCTGCTAAAAGACTCAACTCCAGGCAGGCTCGGTGGGCTCTTTTTTTCGGACGTTTTGATTTTGTTCTCTCGTACCGCCCGGGTTCCAAGAACATCAAACCCGATTCTTTATCTCGTATTTTTGATCCTTCCGAACGCCCGGTGACTCCCGAGTGTATTTTACCTGAGAAGATTGTCGTCTCCACTCTAGTATGGGAGGTCGAATCGAGGGTCAAGACAGCCCTAGAAGGGGTAACGCCTCCGCCTGGTTGCCCACCGGGTCGTTTGTTTGTTCCGGAGGGGTTACGGTCCGACGTTATTCGATGGGGTCATTGCTCCAACGTGGCTTGTCATCCAGGAGTAACGCGAACCAGTTTTTTGGTTAAACAACGATTCTGGTGGCCATTAATGGCTCGCGACATTCACGATTTTGTATTGGCTTGTTCAGTCTGTGCCACTGGTAAGACATCTAACCAACCCCCAGATGGGCTACTTCGACCGCTGTCTGTCCCTTCAAGACCCTGGTCCCATATCGCTCTAGATTTTGTCACCGCCCTCCCGCCCTCCAAGGGCATGACGGTTGTTTTAACCGTAGTGGACCGGTTCTCGAAGGCGGCACATTTCATCCCCTTGCCCAAATTACCTTCAGCCAAGGAGACAGCGGTCACAGTCATAGATCACGTCTTTCGGTTACATGGCCTCCCGATGGACGTGGTCTCTGACAGAGGTTCCCAATTCGTATCCAAATTTTGGCGAGAATTTTGTAAGTTACTGGGGGCCACGGTCAGTCTGTCCTCGGGCTATCACCCCCAGAGCAATGGTCAGTCTGAACGAGCCAACCAGGACCTCGAGAGAATGTTGCGATGTTTGGTTGCCAAGAATCCGTCGTCCTGGAGCCAACAGCTTTCTATGGTGGAGTACGCCCACAATTCGTTACCAGTGTCATCCACGGGCCTCTCGCCTTTTAAGTGTAGTTTAGGTTACCAGCCACCAATTTTTCCTAGTCTGGAATCCGAGGTCGCGGTCCCCTCCGCTCACGCATTCGTCCAGAGGTGTCGCCATACTTGGACTAGAGCCCGTGAGACTCTACTCCAAGCAGGGGGGCGCATGAAGGCCAAGGCCGATCGCCACCGGTCAAAGCCTCCCGTTTACGTCGTGGGTCAAAAAGTGTGGCTTTCTACAAAGAATATTCCGCTCCGCTCCGTGTCTAACAAGTTAGCTCCCAAATTCATTGGCCCGTTTCCTGTCACCAAAATTATTAGTCCGGTGACAGTCCGTCTCAAACTCCCTCCTGCGTACAGGAGAATTCATCCCGCCTTCCATGTATCCAAAATCAAGCCTGTGTTTTATTCTCACTTTAATCCGCCTGCCCCGGTTCCCCCCCCGCCGCGACTCGTAGATGGGGAACCAACTTATTCGGTACATCGCATTCTGGACTCGAGACGGAGGGGACGCGGATTTCAGTACTTGGTGGACTGGGAGGGTTACGGTCCGGAGGAGAGAAGTTGGGTACCTGCTAGAGACATTCTGGATCACTCCCTTATCGATGATTACAATCGACAGGTAAGGGTGTCTGGGAACGCCAGGCGGCGTTCCTAGGAGAGGGGGTACTGTCACGGTTCATGAATCGGCTGTCTCATGCTGATGTGTCTGTGTGAATGTAATTGTGTGGGTGTGGTTACTCGTTGTGTTGATTAGTGTCTCCAGCTGTCACCAATCTCAGTTCCCTTTATATGCCCAGTAATTTCCCTCTCATGTTGTCAGATCGTTGTGGTTGTTCCTCGGTGTGTGTCCTGTTCCTGTGCCTCGTCTGCTAAGATTCTTCGTTCTGGATTTCGTCAGTTCTTCGTGTCGTTTGATGTTCCACGGTTCCTGGTTGTCTTCACTCGAGCACGCAGTTCACCGCACCACCACCGGATCGCCATCTCGTCCCTGCTTCATCACCACCTGAGTGTTTGTCCCCGGCCTGTGTCTTTTTCTGACCACCTTTAATAAACTGAGTTTACTTGCAATTTGCATCCTCCTGTTATTTCATCACAGAGGTCTACAGACACTCGATTTTTATACTCTCTTTTTCAGAGTACTTACATTTTAATTATGTATTGGTATATAAAGACAGTTTAAACAAATTTGGAATGTTTTTTTTTTAGAAATCCTACCTACCCTGCCTTTAATTCCTTAAAAGTTAACCATTTAAAATGAGTAAAATTTACAAAATATCTTTTATTGCCAACATTGAAGACACCTGGTGTTAACAAGCAGAATCACTGAAGGAGAAAACCATAATTAAAGTCACCATTGTGGAGATCAGTGTGTGTTTTAGTTGGGCTCTTGACCCTTAAATTATTAACTTTAAGTTTTGTTTGGCTGCTGTACCTGAGTTATAACAGCCAGATGAACAAAGAGAAAAGGTGATCTGATGGTGGTGGTTGTGTTTTAACATAATCATTATTCATCATTTGACCTGAATCACTGAACTCATATAGAGTCCAAATTAGTTAGATTAACTCTATTAATTATAGCAGCACTGGCCTTGTACGGCATAATATTTGTAACTTTTACAATGTAATCCAAATAATTTCTAAAATGTTTCTCTTATACAAAAAAGAGACACACAGACATCAATAATCAGCCTGTGAATCTCAACAATGGTGACATTTATAAAGCATGTTGCAGTGCATTCTGGGTGCCACCAATCAAAACTCATTCATGGCTCCCATCATACATTGCTGCATGAATAAATAATGAGCTTATGATCAGAGGTGATCTGTTTGTCACCATTGCTGAGATTCATACGCAAAAATTTGTATTTTATTGATTTGATCATTTGGATTTCATTGAAAAGGTTAAAAATATTATGCTGCTATAATTAATAAAGTTAACCTAACTCATAAATTGGACTCTATATGAGTTCAGTGATTCAGGTCAAATGATTGTGAAATAATGATTATGTTAAAACACAACCAACACCATCAGATCACCTTTTCTATTTGTTCATCTGGCTGTTATAACTCAGGTACAGCAGCCAAACAAAACTTAAAGTTAATAATTTAAGGGTCAAGAGCCCAACTAAAACACACACTGATCTCCACAATGGTGACTTTAATTATGGTTTTCTCCTTCAGTGATTCTGCTTGTTAACACCAGGTGTCTTCAATGTTGGCAATAAAATATATTTTGTAAGTTTTACTCATTTTAAATGGTTAACTTTTAAGGAATTAATTTGATTAATTATTACTCAATTCTAATTTGTTAAATTTAATTAATAATATTGCTTGTAATCTGTTGCCTCAATTTTATTGATTAGATATCAATAAAATCAATGTATTCTTTTTTACAGTGTGTTAATTATCTAATTTAGCTCCTTTTGTTTGCTCGTGTATTTAGACCCTGTGTTCTCCCTCAGTCTTCATCTGTTCTCATTAATGTTAAGTGTGGTTTTCTCCTGGTTCCTGAGTTTTGTCATAAAAACTATTATCATCCTTCTTCGTGCTATTTCCACTACCACGTTAACAACCTCATTCATCCACTGATTAAAGTTGGGTTCAGATTTAAACCATCTGCACTTATGAATGAAATACTTTACAAGGTTGTTTAAGTAGACTTCAGTGGCATTTTATTTCATTAATTACATTGTTTTAAAAATAATTATTTTTAGATTTGATTGGCAACACAATTTAATCAGCCATTACTATTCTGCAATTTTAGTAAATTAACATGCTAAACAGACATGCTAACAACTGCAGCAGTTGGCAGTGATACATCATTAAGATAATACTTGGAATTTTAACACAACAAAAGAGTTTATTTTAGTTTATAACAGATGTTGAAACCAAAGTGCTGTACAAGATATATAAAACAGAATTAAAACAGATTAAAAAAAGACAAATGAAAGATTTACACACTCATTTAAAATATAAAGAATACAAAGAGAACTTCAAAGAGGATTTAAACATGGAAATGGTGGAGGAAGATCTAATGTGGAGGGGAAGACCATTCCAAAGCCTCGGAGCAGCCACAGAGAAAGCCTGGTCACCTTTAGTCTTAAAATGTTAACGAGGAACTGAGAGTAATATCTGTCAGGATGATCGAAGGGATCTAGAAGCAGTGTACGGGGTGAGATAAAAAATATAGTGAGGAGAAAGTCCATGCAAAGCTTTAAATACAAAAAGCAAAATTTTAAAATCAAAACTTAACCAGTAACCAGTGAAGAGAAGAAAGCACAGGTGTAATGTGTTCACGTTTTTTAGTGCCAGTAAGTAATCTGGCTGCCGCATTTTGTACCAATTGCAAACGATACAGCTGTTTTAGGCAAACCCATAGACCAATGGACCATAGATGTTATAAAAGTATGAATAACAGTTTCAAGATCATTCTTAGAGAGCCTCATCCTAATTCTAGCGATAGTTCTTAACTGAAAGAAACTGCTTTTCACAACAGCACTAATCTGCTTATCAAAAGACAGTGTGGAATCGAAAACGACACCAAGGTTTTTGACACTGTCACGCACATTAGAAGAGAGGGGAACAAGCTGACTGACAATGTCAGAGGACAGAGTAGATGGGCCAGATACTATTATTTCAGTCCAACCAGCATTTTGTCATACAGACAGTCAAGGAAACTAGACACAGGAACATAAAGCTGAGTGTCATCGGCATAGAAATGATATGATAAGTTGTGTCTCTTAATGATATGACCTAGAGGAAGCATGTATAAAGAAAAGAGGACCCAAAATGGAACCCTGGGGAACACCATTGCAGATTTGAGCACAGGATGAGTAACACTTCCCTACATTAACAGAAAAAGTTTTCTCTTTGAGGTAGGAGGCAAACCACTCCAGCACAGGCCCCTGAAACCTAGCTAACATGGTTGAGTCATTGCAAAAGGGTGTTGTAAGACTGGAAAAACTGGAAGAGAGAGCTATTCTCTGAGAGAATAAAGGAAATTAACATTTGAACTCACCCTTGTGCTCTATCGAGACGAAAGTCTTACCTCCGAATCATCCTAATCTACATTTCTTCCCCTCATCCCCCACTCCTTCTCTTTCATGCTGAGATCACCAAAAACTCACCCAATAATCTAAATGGTTAAATGTGAATAATTATCACAGAGTATTATACATGTTTGGTATCATTTGAAATGTCTTTCCAAATAAGTAAAACAAAAGGTAATAAGGTTTTTAAGAGTTTAGAGATAACTGGCACACAAAGGAAGGTGGTCTCTAGGCAAATGGTCTCCTACACCCAAAAGGTGTCAACTCTGAATGTAAATTCCCATTGTTAGCAGATGTTTCCATGTGAAAGAGGTTCTGTCTATATAATGAAATGCAGCAAAGGGCTCTGGGTGTTCTGTTACTTGCATCTCTTCTCTTTATTCCATAGCATTTTATGTTTTGTATCGATTATCTTTGAATTGATTATGAAATTGGCATGATACATTTACCTGACATAATAAATTATTACATTTGATTATTCTAACCGTCTTTGACATTTTCATTAAGAGTTAAAAAGAATAGTCAAACATTCGCTCACATTTAATGATGCACAGATATCATTAAAACCTTTTCATTTATGGAGTCAGATGAAATAACGAGAAAATACATATTCAAATGTATTGCATTTAATCAAAAAATACTTTGCCTCGAGAAAAGACAGTAACACGTAGAGACCTTCCGCACTGGTCGGATGCCAGCTTTGGGCCGATCGAGTGCGAGCTTACAGTGTCAAGATCTACTGTGTCAAATGCTGCACTAAAATCAAGCAAGATTAAAATACAGCAAGATCCCGAGTCAAGAGTGAGTAAGATATAATTTGTAACTAAGAGTTTGATAGGTCAGCATAATTACATACAAAACTGCACATAAAATCAGTTATTTTACACAGAAACTGTGTTTGAAATGTTAAGGCACTCAGTATCAAGCATTTTATATAAGTAATGCGTTAATTATACCATTTTCATGATGTTGACTACAATTTACCCTAATCGAAGTACACTGATATAAGATTTCAAATAAAGTATGTTAAGTTTCTGATACACATTACATGACCACATTACTTTGTGGTCACTGGCAATGGTAAAAAAGCCCTGATCTTGTCGAGGAGCGATGAAGGGTCTGCTATGAGTGAGTGCAGACTGGCCCTGCTGTAATACAGAGCAGAGAGCAGTGCTGCAACAGACACTGAGAATAAGAGTGAATACGAGGAGCGCTGTGACTGCGGCTCCGGTGCACAGCGTGTTTTCAGGGGCTCTGTGACTCGATCCCACTGAGTCAGGATGGCCTGCCGTGCACCTTCCCATTGGCCCGGTCCGTGCAAGCGAAACTGGTACGGGGTGCAGGGCCCAAAGATGATGTTCAGAGCCAGTCTAGGGTCTGTCAGGAGCAGCTTCAGAATAGATGGACGGACACCCACTTGTTTAGCTAATTCATCCATGTAGGGGATGTAGTCCACCTGGATGGTGTGTCTCTGGGCGGCCACATACCTGCATGACAGTATGATTAAGAGTCATCAAGATACACTTAAATGACATTTCAACTGTAGAAATTGTATAAATGCTGTGTTATATAGTCATGTGAGGTGAAGTGTGGAGAACCTTTGAGTCATTTCGTTCTCTTTTGCTTTAATGTCCTTCATCATTGCACTCATTGGAGGCAGTTTGCACCGTCCTAGAGAGCATATCACAGTTTGTTACATACAAAAACAGTGTACTTTATGTTCTGACATGTTCGTATATTACTTTAAAGTAAAACTGAAAGAATAATCATATCCTGCAAATATTTTTAAGTACTATGTCATCATACTGTAACTTTCAGAACTTAAAACCAGTCCAAAATGACAAAGACAAGACTAAAAACAATAAAAAGTCTAATTGTCAAGTCTTTGCTTAATTAAGAGAAAATGCTCATGAAAAACTACATTACAATATTGTTTGGAGGTAGAAATCTTGAATAATAGTATAAGGACACATTTGTTATTCTGAATTGTATTAATATGAACATATATTTTAAGAACAGCCCCTAGTTTTCTGTGTAGAAGATCAGCATCATGTTTGATACCTTTAAAAACACGTGTGGCCCAGCGTGCTTGCATCTCAGAGATGGGCATAATGGCTCCCAGAGGCTGGATCAGACCAATCACGGCTAAAGTTGGGCGCTCTAATGCTGGGGGATACACATATTTGTACAGGGATACCTTGTTCTTTGAGACAGGAATTATATGTGAAGACAGAAAGGGGAATGAGAAAGTGTATCCTGTGGCAAACACCACCAGATCAATGTCATCCTCAACTGTGCCATTCTCAAAAACCACACTTGATCCACGAAACTCTTGCACATTCGGCTTGACAGAGACGGTACCGGAGAGGATCCGGTTTGGTAAATCATCATTGACCATGGGATGTTGGCTGAAAAGTCTGGGAAATAAACAAAAGACATTATATAGTACACTATGAAAAGGGTTAAAGGGTTAACACTTTCATGGACCAAAGTCAGCAGAGTTTTGTTTCCTCCAGTGTTCACAGTACCTGTGCACAGGCTGCAGCCCATAGAGCTTGTGGTTGAACCGTTTATTGAGTCGTTTCTCACCCATATTGTTCATAAATCCAACAGGCAACATTTGAAAAAGCCAACCAAACATTCTATTATTAAACATCATATCTGATGGAACACCATTGTCTCCTACACGATTTAGTATCCAAGATCCCTTTCGGGTGCTCAGATAAACCTAGAATTAAGGGAAAGTAAGTAAGGGAAACAATGTGGAATGCAGAGGCTTTAATAAGAGTATAATAATTCATTTACTATAATTATTTATACTGCAGTTGTGGCACATCACCTGTTTGGCCATTCTGCTCAGCTCTACAGCAATATCTCCTCCAGAGTTCCCAATGCCAATCACAACTACCCTCTTCCCTCGCCATTCTTCAGGGTTTTTGTAGTCACGACTGTGGAAGAATTTCCCCTTAAACGTGTCTATTCCTGTAATGCAATATATAGCTTATCTATATAATTCCTTAAGTCTGCCATTGCATATACATTTTGTATATATTGTAAACATTAAAATTAAGAAATTAGTAAAATCATTAACGTATTGAATAATTTTAAACGCTTGTTGAATCATTCTTTGCAAAACCTTGTAAACTTAAAAATTATTAACAATATTTCTGGCTGAGATTCTGCTTAATGCTACAACAGTTGTACAAGAGCTTTGATAAGGCCTAATGACTCTTGTACAACTAAAGTTCACTATCTGTCCCAGTTTGGCTTTTATTGAATTTATGTTGTTGCACTTTGCACATAAACTGTGTTTGCTTAGTCATCACATGTACTGCACCTGGAAAGTCCTTTAGAGGGAGGTGAGGGTGACAGTGGTGACCGGTGCAGACCATCACAGCATCAAACACCTGTTTCTCTCTCCGACCATCCTTAGACTCCGTCTCTACATCCCACTGACCAGAGTGAGGGAAGTCTGGCCTTGGGGTAACATGAAGGACTTTTGTCTAAGAAACACAAAACATGAATTTGTGAACCTTTGAAACCCCCAAAACCTAAGATAAATATGAGGTACAGTATATTCCTAACTTCACAGTTTACATAAGCTTTCAGGCCAGACCTGGAAACGGATGTGCCGTTTGAGCTGGAAGTGCTCGGCGTACATTTGGAAGTAGTCCATGATAAGGGAGTTGTGCATGTAGTTTGGGAAGTGGGCAGGGATAGGGAAATCACTGTAGCACATCATCTCCTTTGAAGTGTTGATAATCAATGAGTAGTAAATGCTAGCACGATCTGGATCTGGATTTTCCTAAGATAGAAAGACAAGAAGCAAACTGCATCAGTTTCTCGCAGCACATAGTTTATTGATGGTCTGCAGTGAACTTTGCCTCAGGGTTCAGTGCTTGGACACCTTCTTTTCTTCATATGTACAATTTCAGTAGGCCAAATCATATAGACATATCTTACCTTAAACATCCAAAGACCTCCAATATCATCACTGGTCTCAAAACACACTGGCTCCAGGCCTTCATCCAGGCAGCATTTGATGCAGGTCAGCCCAGAGGTTCCTCCTCCAATCACAGCAACACGTTTGGCCATGATGATCCACAACAGTCTGACTTTAGGCAGATGCAGATGATAGAAAAACTCAGGGAAGGGTTAACTGACCAAAACTGCACT
Organism: Abramis brama; assembly: GCF_963993115.1. Classification (NCBI taxonomy): domain Eukaryota; kingdom Metazoa; phylum Chordata; class Actinopteri; order Cypriniformes; family Leuciscidae; genus Abramis; species Abramis brama. The sequence goes on from NC_139980.1 coordinate 15,462,081, forward strand.
GTGAAAAATGTCACCAATCTTAATAGCGAAGTTAGGCACTCATGGAAGGGTTTAACTGATCAAAACTGTAACGTTACTGCGAAATATCACAAATCTAGCAGGTCAAGTCGCGAACGCCGATTTCGGACTGGACAACCGCAGTAACATAACGTCTTGTCACTTTTGATTAATTCAATGCGTCCATGCTGAATAAAAGTATTGCATCCCGCAGCAGCGTCACCTGAATTCATTATAAAGAATGTCGTAGGCTATAATTCACAAGCCAGCGCACTTCGGTTTTATAAACATAGGAAATCTGAATTTCAAACCACAAACTATCTTTTACTGCGGTGTGTATTTGTGAAATCTACTAAAGGTCTAACAACAAGAACATACGGAAAAATAAATCGAGTCAGATTCGGACAAACAAACAAACAAACAGCTCGTTACGTAAACACGCCTGTCCTGTAAAAACGACAATGGAGTGATATTAGTGTCAATAAAAAGTTTGTGGAGAACCATCTCACCGAGCGTGAAGCAGTGGCTGCAGAAGTTTATGTTGTTCACTCCACACAAACACTTCTCACCACACCCCTGCATAGGCTATATGTAAAAGAGGCGGGGATTCATGGCCGTCACTCTGGTCAATAACGTTGAATTAGTTAAATAATGTTAACAAATATTAAGTGATGGATCTTAGTCGTACATTGTAGACTTCTACAATAAAAAGAAAATGCATTGTAGACTTCTACCATGTAGGCTACTGTTTTTTTGAGTAGACCTGCATAATGCATGAAAATACTCCATGCTTATTGTATGGAAATTATATTTGGGTTTTCTAGCACTTTCATGTCCCAAGGAATACATTTTATGTTATACGAAGGTCACATTAAAACTGTTGGAAACGTGTTTACCTTTCTTTTATTCAAATATTAAATTAAAATGATGAGTAGACATTGATAATGACTACAACATCTATAATACTTTATTAATAGCTACTGTATTATAAGAGTCTTCATCTTTTTGAGCTGTTCATCATCACAAAATGACACTAGTCTTGCCAGACTCAGGCTTCTCCAGCGATTGTTTATTTAAAAGTATATATTAAAAGAATAATAAAAATGCTGCTACTTTACTTATGTGATGATTGTCAAAAGATAAGGACACTATTTCTAACAAAAAAGATGATTATTATGGGAATTTGGCAGAGCACTTGTTATGACAGATATAAGAAAGGGAAAAAGACATGTTAGACCACAAAGGTAATGTTTAATTTTAATTTCCTTCAAAGATTAAAATATTTTAAATATAACATATTATAAACTATAATGAATTCCAAGAATTAGATAAAGGAATAATAAGGTTAAAGTGCAAATTCAAAACAGAGCTACCCAAAAATTTAATATGGGTTAACAAGAATGTGTTTCTCAGGAAGAGTGGGATATTCTTTTGCATTGCCATAATGGCAAAAATTACTGCAGCCCGTCCTGACAGGCCCAGCCAAAAGAACAAACTGAAGGATGAAGGTTCTGGAATGGGCCGTGTCTTCATGGGTTTGGCCACACGTTCCCATTGGGTAAGAATAGCCTGACGGGCACCTCTCCAATACCTTGGTCCGCTTAGCCGAAACTGGTAGGGAGTACAGGGGCCGAAGAAAGCCCTCAGTCCCACAGCAGGGTCCCTCAGGAGCAGCCAGGCAATGTTGGGACAGACGCCCACTTCCTTTGCTATTGTAAGGGATATAGTCCACTTGAAGGGCAGCCAGCTTAGGACAGGGGTAACTGTAAAGAGATAGCAGAGAGTTCAAAAGGAGCATACATTAATTGTCAAAACAAAATCTATTTGGAATTACCATCGAGGTAAATAAATAATATCTCTTTAAATTTGCTTTTATGTCCTTCTCAATTATTTCATCTATTTTATCGGCTGGAGAAAGATGATTTAGTCCTTGAAGAACAGGAGAATTAATACATGAAAATAGTGAAAAATACATGAGAATAATCATATATAAACTGTGCTGGGGGTAATGCATTAAAAGTAACACAAGTTAGTAACTAGTAAAGTAACGCATTACTTTTAAATGTACAACAAAATATCTGAGTCACTTTTTCAAATAATGCAAGTTACCTTGTTTTCCCATTTATTGAATGACACTCCTGTCCCCATGTTGAAATCAGGAGTAAGAATGGCAGCACAGCTGAAAGATTTGTTTGAGCTGCGTGCGCCCTCTGCAGGAACATGCATTTCCTTCAGCTTGAGGTTTATTCATTTCACTTTTGGTGTAAAAGTGCTTTTACATTTGCCAAAAATAGAATTTTTTGTTTTTTGTCATTACAGTTTTTTTTTCAATTGCTAAGAAGCATCGGTTATACTGAAGCCACTTTTTCATGCATCTTGGCCAAACTGTAATCTTAATGTCATCTTCAAAACCCAGACCAACAAAACATTTCGTATACGTCTCAAACTAAACTCGTTCCACCACAACACTGGCAATAATTCTCATTCAGAAAACACACTCTGACCTAAAAGCTCTAACAACAGGAAGCTTTTATCTTTAAAGTTTGAATGATTTTTCACATAAATCAGTTTTTCATTAAGATCTTTTCATTTTACTGACTGTATTACTGCACAAAGAATGAATGAAAAATGCAGTAATTCAAAATCTTCAGGGTTCTTCAGAACACAACTCAAGTGAAAAATGTATTCATATAATTTGAAAGATGTAGTCATTGAATGCATTTCTTTTTTTTTTGCCAAAGCAATGATAGATGATCCACAGTTTAGCCCAGAACAAGCCAATGCAATAGTGAGTGAGATTTGCATAGCAAGCCCTGATCCCTCTGCACCTGTTGGGGCGGAAGAAGGGCAGGGCTGTGCACAGAGAATGTCAATCACTGACGTTTCATTTAACCCTGTACAGTGAGACTAATGGATAACACTGGGAAAGCATGCCCATTCCACCGGAAAGGAACGGTACGGAATACACATCCTACCCATAGGGAGGCAATATGTGAAGTTACACACATGGACTGACCATCAGGGCAGTACTACATATGGAAGATCTCTGAGGTAGGTCCTGCCTTGTGCAAGGGTGGAGTCAATACTGTTTACAGAGATGGAGACTCTGCCAAGGGAAAGACAAAGGCTTGCCTACAGGTAAGAATACACATATGGGAAGAATGGGATCACCTACAAGGGGAATCACAACATATGGACATCTAGTCTAGTACAGGGGCTGACCAATACACACAAGTACTATACCTGGCGTCAGATGCCTCTGCTGCATCCAACTGCCGAGGATGCTGGAGGAGCTCCACCAGGGTTCAACAGAGCAGAATAAGCATTTGTATCCCATCCTCAGAGTGCAGCAAGCGAGACCCACAGCCATCCTTCCTGCATATTATTTGTTTGTACATTACACAGGAGAAGACACCGGTTCCACTTGGAGATTGTAGAATCTCGCAAATGTGTTATGTGTCGCTCAGCCCGCAGCTCTGCATATATCTGCCAGAGAGGTGCCGTGTGCCAATGCCCAGAAGAAAGCAACACTCAGAGTCGAGCGAGCTCTCACTCCGAGGGGGCATGGTTTGTCTTTGGACTGGTTCTGAAGCTCTGCGTGCGGTCAACGTACAACTGCAAGGCACTAACAGGACACAGCAATGCAAAGGCTGTGTCTGTCTCCTCCGGGGACAGCGCTTGCAAGTTCACCACCTGGTCCCTGAAAGGAGTGGTGGGAACTTTGGGCACGTATCGGGGTCTCAGGATGACATGAGAGTCAGCTGGCCCGAATTCCAGGCACGCTTATATGACCGAAAATGCCTGAAGTCAGGAGCACTGTCTCGATAGATAGGAGCCTAGTCTCTACTGACTGCAAGGAATCAAAGGGTGCTCTCTGTAGGGCCGTCAAGACCAGAGAGAGATCCAGAGAGGTGATGAGGCGTGGCCGAGGAGGATTCAACCTCCTGGTACCTCTCAGGAACCTGATGACCAAGTCGTGTTTCCCCGGAGAGACTTACCGTCTTCTGCATCGTGGTGTTCTGCAACAGCGGCAACATACTTTTTCAAAGTGGAGGAGACAGCCTTCTCTCCAACCCGTCTTGCAGAAAAGAAAGCATGACATTGACAGGGCATCTATGGAGGTCTTACTTGTGGGAACCAATCAATGAAGAGCGTCCAGAGACCACACATGGAGGTTCCAGAGGTCTGAGAGTGGGTGCCAAATCCGCCAGGAAGGGGCTGTCGTGAGGGGTTCTGGGAACCAGGTCTGGGTAGGCCAGTAAGCCGCATCCATCAAGACCTGCTCCTCGTCCTCCCTGACCTTGCACAGTGTCTCTGTGAGCAGGTTCACTGGGGGAAACACTTACTTGCATTCCCAAATTAGATGGACCATTGGTAAGTGCTGGCCAGGCATCCAGACACCATGCAAGGGGGACCAGGGTGACAACAGACATGCCCGCAGTGGTGCAGCGTGCCTTGGAAGGCACAGCATCCCGGTGTGGGGGCCGTGAGTGTGGTGGCACACTTACCTGGCTCCACGGTTCCCGTGAGGGAGTGGCTGGAGCTGTGTGAGAAGGCGTTACATCCTCAAACCGCAGACCGTATTGCGTCGCTCACTGTCAACCCACACCCCTTGTAACCCAGAGATTGAGAAAACTGCTCTTTTGCTGAGATTTTAGGTACTGCTGGCTATGAGACCAGCAGCAGAACAGAAATAAACTCTTTGTGAAAAAACTAGATTCTCCACCCGGCCCTCCATCGGGGGAAGGAGCGGTGAGTTCACTGTCTCATGAAGAGCAGCTCACTCCATCTCTGGGTTGCCCGTCTCAGGGATGCAAACGTTTTGAGAACGAATGTAAATTAATCAGGGGAACACAATAGTTTTAAGAACTACTGTAAAAGTCACTTTTCTTAAAGTCACAAGTGTGTCAAGAAACAGTTATGAAAGTGCACTCTGATTAAGTAGACTTAAGTGACATTTTATTTAATTAATATTATATTATAATTACATAAAAAAAAATAAAAAATTTAAGATTTGATTTGCAAAACAAATTAATCGGCCATTACTATTCTCAATATCAGCATATTTGAGCAAATTACCATGCTAAACAGACATGCTAACAACTGCAGCAGTGATCGATGATTAAGATAATACCTGGAACTTTAACACATCAAAAGAGTTTGATAATGCAACATAATTACATACAAAACTGCACATACAATCAGTTACAGTGAAATGAAATGTTCATTATACACAAACTGAGTTACACATGTTTAGGCACTCTGTGATTCAGTACCAAGCATTTTATGTTAATATTGTGTCAATTACATCATTTTCATGATGTTGACTACAATTCACCCTAATTGAAGTACACTTGTTATGATATAAGATTTCAAATAAAGTATGTTGAATTTCTGATACACATTACATGATCACTGTGTGGTCACTGGCAATGGTACAATAGCCCTGATCTTGTCGAGGAGCAATGAAGGGTCTGCTATGAGTGAGTGCAGACTGGCCCTGCTGTAATACAGAGCAGAGAGCAGTGCTGCAACAGACACTGAGAATAAGAGTGAATACGAGGAGCGCTGTGACTGCGGCTCCGGTGCACAGCGTGTTTTCAGGGGCTCTGTGACTCGATCCCACTGAGTCAGGATGGCCTGCCGTGCACCTTCCCATCGGCCCGGTCCGTGCAAGCGAAACTGGTACGGGGTGCAGGGCCCAAAGATGATGTTCAGAGCCAGTCTAGGGTCTGTCAGGAGCAGCTTCAGGATAGATGGACAGACACCCACTTGTTTAGCCAATTCATCCATGTAGGGGGTGTAGTCCACCTGGATGGTGTGTCTCTGGGCGGCCACATACCTGCATGACAGAATGATTAAGAGTCATCAAGATACACTTAAATGACATTTCAACTGTAGAAATTGTGTAAATGCTGTGCTATATAGTTAACCTTTGAGCCATTGCTTCCTCTTTTGCTTTAATGTCCTTCATCATTGCACTCATTGGAGGCAGTTTGCAAAGTCCTATTGAGCAAAGCACAGTTTGTTAAGTACAAAAACACTGTGTACTTAATGTTCTGACATGTTCATATATTACTTTACAGTAAAACTGAAAGAATAATCACCCTGCAATCATACCCCCTTTTTTAAGTACTGTCATCATACTGTGACTTTCAGAACTTTAAACCAGTCCAAAAAAAAAAAAAAAAAACACTAATACAAAGACCAAAACCAAGAAAAAGTCATTGTCTAATTGTCAAAAGTCTTTGCTTAAATATCAGAGAGAAAATGCTCATGAAAACTACATTACAACATTTTTTGGTAATAGAAAATAATAGTATATACTTTATGTCAGGGATCTATGAAAGAGGACTCAAGTGCAGAATTAGTTACACTGATTTATTAACAAACAACAGACAAGACAAAATGAGGCAAGGGAAGAGGTGAACACAGTCCAAACAATGGGCAGGTAATGATGAACAATAACAAGCTGGGAGCCCAAGATTACGATAGGCTGGTGAGTAGAAATGGCAAGGCAGTGCGAGACTGGAGGATAGCAGCGATGGCCAAGCAAGAACTCAATGCACCACTTGCTGCTGGGCAGGGAGAGAGAGCGGCCAGGGAAGCTCAGCTTGTAAGACAGGACTGTAACAAACAAGAGACACAGCAAACACAAGAAGAGACGAGACAAGACAGATGGTGGAAACTAATGCATTGCATTAACTAGAAAGGAACTACAACAAAAGAAGAGAGCTAATAGAGGAGAACTAATGCTAGGAATAAAGAACGAATATAAATAAAGGTTAAAGGTAGACTACTAAGGCTAATTAGGAAAAAAATAAATGCTAAAGTAACTGAGAACTAAGCAGAGAAAACACATTATAAAGGGAGCTGAGAACATGAGGAACAGGTGAGCGTGGCAATTGGAAACAAGGAGGCAGGACAAGATGAGCACATGGCCAACGCAGACAAAGACAGAGCCATGTGTTTAAGGACAACACAAGCAAAGAGACATTGAACAACAACACGACAAACAGAACTGTCAGAGGAGAACCCTGACAATATATTAACAGCATTAGTAAAGTAGACCTTTTGTTGTTCTGAATTGTATGAATATGAACATATATATTAAGAACAGCCCTTAGTTTTCTGTGTAGAAGATCAGCATCATGTTTGATACCTTTAAAAACACGCGTGGCCCAGCGCGCTTGCATCTCAGAGATGGGCATAATGGCTCCCAGAGGCTGGATCAGACCAATCACGGCTAAAGTTGGGCGCTCTAATGCTGGGGGATACACATATTTGTACAGGGATACCTTGTTCTTTGAGACAGGAATTACATGTGAAGACAGAAAGGGGAATGAGAAAGTGTATCCTGTGGCAAACACCACCAGATCAATGTCATCCTCAACTGTGCCATCCTCAAAAACCACACTTGATCCACGAAACTCTTGCACATTCGGCTTGACAGAGACGGTACCAGAGAGGATCCGATTTGGTAAATCATCATTGACCATGGGATGTTGGCTGAAAACTCTGGGAAATAAACAAAAGACATTATATAGACACTTTCATGGACCAAAGTCGGCAGAGTCTTGTTTCCTCCAGTGTTCCCAGTACCTGTGCGCAGGCTGCAGCCCATAGAGCTTGTGGTTGAACCGTTTATTGAGTTGATTCTCTCTCATATTGTTGATAAATCCAACAGGCAATATTTTAATAAGCCAAACACGCACTCTGTGCTTAAACATCATATCTGATGGAACACCATTGTCTCCTACACGATTTAGTATCCAAGATCCCTTTCGGGTGCTCAGATAAACCTAGAATTAAGGGAAAGTAAGTAAGGGACATAATGTGGAATGCAGAGGCTTTATAATTGATATACTATAATTATTCATACTGTATTTGTGGCACATCACCTGTTTGGCCATTCTGCTCAGCTCTACAGCAATATCTCCTCCAGAGTTCCCAATGCCAATCACAACTACCCTCTTCCCTCGCCATTCTTCAGGGTTTTTGTAGTCACGGCTGTGGAAGAATTTTCCCTTAAACGTGTCTATTCCTAAAGAGCAATTTAAACAATTACCCACAACAATATAGAAAGGAAATCGCTGTTTAGGTTATATGTAGTGCAATATATCTTATCTATATAAATCCTTAAAGTCCCCCTGTAGTCTACAATTTTATCCCTTAAAACTCATCTTTGATCACCAAAATTACATATTTAAGCGTTTTTTTCCTTGAAAATTTTTTTCTTCATGCCTTAAAATTGATTGACTCTAACTTTACACCCTTGTCTCCTTTAGTATATATATATATTTTTTAAAAAAAAATTAATTATTTTTTTAATTATTTTTTTTATTAGTAAAATCATTGACTTGTTATTGAATTACTTTTTAAAGCTTGTTGAATCATTCTTTGCAAAACCTTTTAAACTTACTAATCATAAACAATATTTCTGTTCAACTGCCTGAGATTCTGCTTAATGCTACAACAGCTGTACAAGAGCTTTCCAACCCAAAGGGCATGCTGAAGTTTGAGTCGCCATTGGCTAGTACATTTTTTATTTTACTCGCCAGAGTTTTTACATGGAATGCAAGAACAATGCAAATGAAATAATTCTACATAAATATAATATAAATATAAAATATACATTTCAAACACTATTAAAGTTAAGTAAACAGTCTGTAATAAAATAAGAATAAATAATCAAATTGACTTTTGATTAAAACTACAAGCAATAGCACAAATAACCACAGAACAAAGATGCAAATGAAATTTGGGTTTTTAGGGTTTTTAGTTAGATCTAACAGTAGTTAGATACAGATTAGGTAGATTAGATACAGAAATTGAATAAAGTAATCAAATGGTGCATAGTCTTTACTGTATAAATTAAATATAGATGAATCCTTATTAAAGTTAGTTATTCAGTCAAGAGCATTGAGTGTTTATTTTTTTTTGCAGCTAGTATTATATTATTAATATTAGGCTGTTGTCACTTTAAGATATAATGCACGGATCCAATATACTGACACTGTACACATGCGTTTTCTTTCCTGACTGTTTACGTTCACTTAACTCATAACCAACTATGTTTACTAGGATACTCGCCAAGACGGGCATTTTGACATAATTTTGTGTGAAATTGTCCATTCAAGCTCCAGATGACATGAAAGAGAGCTCAATTCATTATTCACGTGCTGTCAGACGTAGCTTTCTGGGTGCATGCTTCAGACATGCTTTTTGTTGTCTTGCGCTTGAATGTTAAGATTGCCAAAAAAAAAGCATGCAAATGACAAACTTTCATGCCGACGCAGCACTGGTCCAACAGTTCTGTCAACGAGCCCTGTTCTCTCTCTTTCTCTCACGGTGAGTGTAGGCGTGTGAGAGAAAGTGACAAAGGGCGCTCTCAGCCAAGCAACAATGTGTAAAGCTCAGCAGGCAATGAAATGATATCTGCACTAAACTTATTTTTTGCCTCTAACTCAATTAAAGGTGACTGTAATCGTACAATTTACTAGCCATTGGCTAATTAAAGACATTTTTTAGTCGCCTCTCATGAAATTTGGTCACATATGTGAGTGATTTATTTACATTGTAGGTTGGCTGTGATAAGGCCTAATGACTCTTGTACAACTAAAGTTTGCTATGAGTGTCCCAGTTTGGCTTTTATTGACTTTATGTTGTTGCACTTTGCACATAGACTGTGTTTGCTTAGTCATCACATGTACTGCACCTGGAAAGTCCTTTAGAGGGAGGTGAGGGTGACAGTGGTGACCGGTGCAGACCATCACAGCATCAAACACCTGTTTCTCTCTCCGACCATCCTTAGACTCCGTCTCTACATCCCACTGACCAGAGTGAGGGAAGTCTGGCCTTGGGGTAACATGAAGGACTTTTGTCTAAAAAACATATGACATAAATATGAGATACAGTATATTCCTAACTTCACAGTTCACATAAGCTTTCAGGCCAGACCTGGAAACGGATGTGCCGTTTGAGCTGGAAGTGCTCGGCGTACATTTGGAAGTAGTCCATGATAAGGGAGTTGTGCATGTAGTTTGGGAAGTGGGCAGGGATAGGGAAATCACTGTAGCACATCATCTCCTTTGAAGTGTTGATAATCAATGAGTAGTAAATGCTAGCACGATCTGGATCTGGATTTTCCTAAGATAGAAAGACAAGAAGCAAACTGCATCAGTTTCTCGCAGCACATAGTTTATTGATGGTCTGCAGTGAACTTTGCCTCAGGGTTCAGTGCTTGGACACCTTCTTTTCTTCATATGTACAATTTCAGTGGGCCCAATCATATAGACATATCTTACCTTAAACCTCCAAAGACCTCCAATATCATCACTGGTCTCAAAACACACTGGCTCCAGGCCTTCATCCAGACAGCATTTGATGCAGGTCAGCCCAGAGGTTCCTCCTCCAATCACAGCAACACGTTTAGCCATGATGATCCACAACTGTCAGACTTTAGGCAGATTATAGAAAAAAAATATTTTAAGAAAGAAATGTCATAAATT